>NC_030383.2:17707488-17992009 GCF_001625215.2 Daucus carota subsp. sativus | reverse complement strand
TGGCTAGATTGAATTTGAAACAAACTTGTAGCTTCATTTTCGGTTTGTTTTAAAATTAGAATCAACTTGTAGTTTCATTCTTGACCGTTTGAGCCCGGAAAACAACTTGTGCTTCATTATTGCTAGATTGAAGTTGGAAGCAACTTGTAGCTTCATTCCAGACTCGTTTGAAGTTGGAATCAACTTGTAGCTTCATTTCGGTTGTTTAAAATTAGAACCAACTTGTAGTTTCATTCTTGACTCGTTTGAGCCGGAAACACTTGTTGCTTATTATTGGCTAGATTGAATTTGGAACAACTGTAGCTTCATTTTCGGTGTTTAAAATTAGAATCAACTTGTAGTTTCATTCTTGACTCATTTGAGCCCGAAAAACAACTTGTTGCTTCATTATTGGCTAGATTGAAGTTGGAAGCAACTTGTAGCTTCATTCCAGACTCGTTTGAAGTTGGAAACAACTTGTAGCTTCATTTTCGGTTGTTTAAAATTAGAACCAACTTGTAGTTTCATTCTTGACTCGTTTGAGCCGGAAACAACTTGTTGCTTTATATTGGCTAGATTGAATTTGAAACAACTTGTAGCTTTATTTTCGGTTGTTTAAAATTAGAATCAACTTGTAGTTTCATTCTTGACTCGTTTGAGCCCGGAAACAACTTGTTGCTTCATTATTGGCTAGATTGAAGTTGGAAGCAACTTGTAGCTTCATTCCAGACTCTTTTGAAGTTGAAAACAACTTGTAGCTTCATTTTCGGTTGTTTAAAATTAGAACCAACTTGTAGTTTCATTCTTGACTCGTTTGAGCCGGAAACAACTTGTTGCTTTATTATTGATAGATTGAATTTGGAAACAACTTGTAGCTTTTTTCGGTTGTTTAAAATTAGAACCAACTTGTAGTTTCATTCTTGACTCGTTGAGCCGGAAACAACCTTTTGCTTTATTATTGGCTAGATTGAATTTGGAAACAACTTGTAGCTTCATTTCGGTTGTTTAAAATTAGAATCAACTTGTAGTTTCATTCTTGACTCATTTGAGCCCGGAAACAACTTGTTGCTTCATTATTGGCTAGATTGAAGTTGGAAGCAACTTGTAGCTTCATTCCAGACTCGTTTGAAGTTGGAAACAACTTGTAGCTTCATTTTCGGTTGTTTAAAATTAGAACCAACTTGTAGTTTCATTCTTGACTCGTTTGAGCCGGAAACAACTTGTTGCTTATTATTGGCTAGATTGAATTTGGAAACAACTTGTAGCTTCATTTTCGGTTGTTTAAAATTAGAATCAACTTGTAGTTTCATTCTTGACTCGTTTGAGCCCGGAAACAACTTGTTTGCTTCATTATTGGCTAGATTGAAGTTGGAAGCAACTTGTAGCTTCATTCCAGACTCGTTTGAAGTTGGAAAACAACTTGTAGCTTCATTTTCGGTTGTTTAAATTAGAAACCAACTTGTAGTTTCATTCTTGACTCGTTTGAGCCGGAAACAACTTGTTGCTTTATTATTGGCTAGATTGAATTTGGAAACAACTTGTAGCTTCATTTTCGGTTGTTTAAAATTAGAATCAACTTGTAGTTTCATTCTTGACTCGTTTGAGCCCGGAAACAACTTGTTGCTTCATTATTGGCTAGATTGAAGTTGGAAGCAACTTGTAGCTTCATTCCAGACTCTTTGAAGTTGAAAACAACTTGTAGCTTCATTTCGGTTGTTTAAAATTAGAACCAACTTGTAGTTTCATTCTTGACTCGTTTGAGCCGGAAACAACTTGTTGCTTTATTATTGGCTAGATTGAATTTGGAAACAACTTGTAGCTTTATTTTCAGTTGTTTAAAATTAGAACCAACTTGTAGTTTCATTCTTGACTCGTTTGAGCCGGAAACAACTTGTTGCTTTATTATTGGCTAGATTGAATTTGGAAACAACTTGTAGCTTCATTTTCGGTTGTTTAAAATTAGAATCAACTTGTAGTTTCATTCTTGACTCGTTTGAGCCCGGAAACAACTTGTTGCTTCATTATTGGCTAGATTGAAGTTGGAAGCAACTTGTAGCTTCATTCCAGACTCGTTTGAAGTTGGAAACAACTTGTAGCTTCATTTTCGGTTGTTTAAAATTAGAACCAACTTGTAGTTTCATTCTTGACTCGTTTGAGCCGGAAACAACTTGTTGCTTTATTATTGGCTAGATTGAATTTGGAAACAACTTGTAGCTTGATTTTCGGTTGTTTAAAATTAGAATCAACTTGTAGTTTCATTCTTGACTCGTTTGAGCCCGGAAACAACTTGTTGCTTCATTATTGGCTAGATTGAAGTTGGAAGCAACTTGTAGCTTCATTCCAGACTCGTTTGAAGTTGAATCAACTTGTAGCTTCATTTTCGGTTGTTTAAAATTAGAACCAACTTGTAGTTTCATTCTTGACTCGTTTGAGCCGGAAACAACTTGTTGCTTTATTATTGGCTAGATTGAATTTGGAAACAACTTGTAGCTTCATTTTCGGTTGTTTAAAATTAGAATCAACTTGTAGTTTCATTCTTGACTCGTTTGAGCCCGGAAACAACTTGTTGCTTCATTATTGGCTAGATTGAAGTTGGAAGCAACTTGTAGCTTCATTCCAGACTCGTTTGAAGTTGAAAACAACTTGTAGCTTCATTTTCGGTTGTTTAAAATTAGAACCAACTTGTAGTTTCATTCTTGACTCGTTTGAGCCGGAAACAACTTGTTGCTTTATTATTGGCTAGATTGAATTTGGAAACAACTTGTAGCTTCATTTTCGGTTGTTTAAAATTAGAATCAACTTGTAGTTTCATTCTTGACTCGTTTGAGCCCGGAAACAACTTGTTGCTTCATTATTGGCTAGATTGAAGTTGGAAGCAACTTGTAGCTTCATTCCAGACTCGTTTGAAGTTGGAAAACAACTTGTAGCTTCATTTTCGGTTGTTTAAAATTAGAACCAACTTGTAGTTTCATTCTTGACTCGTTTGAGCCGGAAACAACTTGTTGCTTTATTATTGGCTAGATTGAATTTGGAAACAACTTGTAGCTTGATTTTCGGTTGTTTAAAATTAGAATCAACTTGTAGTTTCATTCTTGACTCGTTTGAGCCCGGAAACAACTTGTTGCTTCATTATTGGCTAGATTGAAGTTGGAAGCAACTTGTAGCTTCATTCCAGACTCGTTTGAAGTTGGAAACAACTTGTAGCTTCATTTTCGGTTGTTTAAAATTAGAACCAACTTGTAGTTTCATTCTTGACTCGTTTGAGCCGGAAACAACTTGTTGCTTTATTATTGGCTAGATTGAATTTGGAAACAACTTGTAGCTTCATTTTCGGTTGTTTAAAATTAGAATCAACTTGTAGTTTCATTCTTGACTCATTTGAGCCCGGAAAACAACTTGTTGCTTCATTATTGGCTAGATTGAAGTTGGAAGCAACTTGTAGCTTCATTCCAGACTCGTTTGAAGTTGAAAACAACTTGTAGCTTCATTTTCGGTTGTTTAAAATTAGAACCAACTTGTAGTTTCATTCTTGACTCGTTTGAGCCGGAAACAACTTGTTGCTTTATTATTGGCTAGATTGAATTTGGAAACAACTTGTAGCTTGATTTTCGGTTGTTTAAAATTAGAATCAACTTGTAGTTTCATTCTTGACTCGTTTGAGCCCGGAAACAACTTGTTGCTTCATTATTGGCTAGATTGAAGTTGGAAGCAACTTGTAGCTTCATTCCAGACTCGTTTGAAGTTGGAAACAACTTGTAGCTTCATTTTCGGTTGTTTAAAATTAGAACCAACTTGTAGTTTCATTCTTGACTCGTTTGAGCCGGAAACAACTTGTTGCTTTATTATTGGCTAGATTGAATTTGGAAACAACTTGTAGCTTGATTTTCGGTTGTTTAAAATTAGAATCAACTTGTAGTTTCATTCTTGACTCGTTTGAGCCCGGAAACAACTTGTTGCTTCATTATTGGCTAGATTGAAGTTGGAAGCAACTTGTAGCTTCATTCCAGACTCGTTTGAAGTTGGAAACAACTTGTAGCTTCATTTTCGGTTGTTTAAAATTAGAACCAACTTGTAGTTTCATTCTTGACTCGTTTGAGCCGGAAACAACTTGTTGCTTTATTATTGGCTAGATTGAATTTGGAAACAACTTGTAGCTTCATTTTCGGTTGTTTAAAATTAGAATCAACTTGTAGTTTCATTCTTGACTCATTTGAGCCCGGAAACAACTTGTTGCTTCATTATTGGCTAGATTGAAGTTGGAAGCAACTTGTAGCTTCATTCCAGACTCGTTTGAAGTTGAAAACAACTTGTAGCTTCATTTTCGGTTGTTTAAAATTAGAACCAACTTGTAGTTTCATTCTTGACTCGTTTGAGCCGGAAACAACTTGTTGCTTTATTATTGGCTAGATTGAATTTGGAAACAACTTGTAGCTTGATTTTCGGTTGTTTAAAATTAGAATCAACTTGTAGTTTCATTCTTGACTCGTTTGAGCCCGGAAACAACTTGTTGCTTCATTATTGGCTAGATTGAAGTTGGAAGCAACTTGTAGCTTCATTCCAGACTCGTTTGAAGTTGGAAACAACTTGTAGCTTCATTTTCGGTTGTTTAAAATTAGAACCAACTTGTAGTTTCATTCTTGACTCGTTTGAGCCGGAAACAACTTGTTGCTTTATTATTGGCTAGATTGAATTTGGAAACAACTTGTAGCTTGATTTTCGGTTGTTTAAAATTAGAATCAACTTGTAGTTTCATTCTTGACTCGTTTGAGCCCGGAAACAACTTGTTGCTTCATTATTGGCTAGATTGAAGTTGGAAGCAACTTGTAGCTTCATTCCAGACTCGTTTGAAGTTGGAAACAACTTGTAGCTTCATTTTCGGTTGTTTAAAATTAGAACCAACTTGTAGTTTCATTCTTGACTCGTTTGAGCCGGAAACAACTTGTTGCTTTATTATTGGCTAGATTGAATTTGGAAACAACTTGTAGCTTCATTTTCGGTTGTTTAAAATTAGAATCAACTTGTAGTTTCATTCTTGACTCGTTTGAGCCCGGAAACAACTTGTTGCTTCATTATTGGCTAGATTGAAGTTGGAAGCAACTTGTAGCTTCATTCCAGACTCGTTTGAAGTTGGAAACAACTTGTAGCTTCATTTTCGGTTGTTTAAAATTAGAACCAACTTGTAGTTTCATTCTTGACTCGTTTGAGCCGGAAACAACTTGTTGCTTTATTATTGGCTAGATTGAATTTGGAAACAACTTGTAGCTTGATTTTCGGTTGTTTAAAATTAGAATCAACTTGTAGTTTCATTCTTGACTCGTTTGAGCCCGGAAACAACTTGTTGCTTCATTATTGGCTAGATTGAAGTTGGAAGCAACTTGTAGCTTCATTCCAGACTCGTTTGAAGTTGGAATCAACTTGTAGCTTCATTTTCGGTTGTTTAAAATTAGAACCAACTTGTAGTTTCATTCTTGACTCGTTTGAGCCGGAAACAA
Organism: Daucus carota subsp. sativus; assembly: GCF_001625215.2. Taxonomy (NCBI): domain Eukaryota; kingdom Viridiplantae; phylum Streptophyta; class Magnoliopsida; order Apiales; family Apiaceae; genus Daucus; species Daucus carota. Next base: position 17,986,538 of record NC_030383.2, on the reverse strand, counting down.
CTTGTTGCTTTATTATTGGCTAGATTGAATTTGGAAACAACTTGTAGCTTCATTTTCGGTTGTTTAAAATTAGAATCAACTTGTAGTTTCATTCTTGACTCATTTGAGCCCGGAAACAACTTGTTGCTTCATTATTGGCTAGATTGAAGTTGGAAGCAACTTGTAGCTTCATTCCAGACTCGTTTGAAGTTGAAAACAACTTGTAGCTTCATTTTCGGTTGTTTAAAATTAGAACCAACTTGTAGTTTCATTCTTGACTCGTTTGAGCCGGAAACAACTTGTTGCTTTATTATTGGCTAGATTGAATTTGGAAACAACTTGTAGCTTGATTTTCGGTTGTTTAAAATTAGAATCAACTTGTAGTTTCATTCTTGACTCGTTTGAGCCCGGAAACAACTTGTTGCTTCATTATTGGCTAGATTGAAGTTGGAAGCAACTTGTAGCTTCATTCCAGACTCGTTTGAAGTTGGAAACAACTTGTAGCTTCATTTTCGGTTGTTTAAAATTAGAACCAACTTGTAGTTTCATTCTTGACTCGTTTGAGCCGGAAACAACTTGTTGCTTTATTATTGGCTAGATTGAATTTGGAAACAACTTGTAGCTTGATTTTCGGTTGTTTAAAATTAGAATCAACTTGTAGTTTCATTCTTGCTCGTTTGAGCCCGGAAACAACTTGTTGCTTCATTATTGGCTAGATTGAAGTTGGAAGCAACTTGTAGCTTCATTCCAGACTCGTTTGAAGTTGGAAACAACTTGTAGCTTCATTTTCGGTTGTTTAAAATTAGAACCAACTTGTAGTTTCATTCTTGACTCGTTTGAGCCGGAAACAACTTGCTTGTTGCTTTATTATTGGCTAGATTGAATTTGGAAACAACTTGTAGCTTCATTTTCGGTTGTTTAAAATTAGAATCAACTTGTAGTTTCATTCTTGACTCGTTTGAGCCCGGAAACAACTTGTTGCTTCATTATTGGCTAGATTGAAGTTGGAAGCAACTTGTAGCTTCATTCCAGACTCGTTTGAAGTTGAAAACAACTTGTAGCTTCATTTTCGGTTGTTTAAAATTAGAACCAACTTGTAGTTTCATTCTTGACTCGTTTGAGCCGGAACAACTTGTTGCTTTATTATTGGCTAGATTGAATTTGGAAACAACTTGTAGCTTTATTTTCGGTTGTTTAAAATTAGAATCAACTTGTAGTTTCATTCTTGACTCGTTTGAGCCCGGAAACAACTTGTTGCTTCATTATTGGCTAGATTGAAGTTGGAAGCAACTTGTAGCTTCATTCCAGACTCGTTTGAAGTTGAAAACAACTTGTAGCTTCATTTTCGGTTGTTTAAAATTAGAACCAACTTGTAGTTTCATTCTTCACTCGTTTGAGCCGGAACAACTTGTTGCTTTATTATTGGCTAGATTGAATTTGGAAACAACTTGTAGCTTCATTTTCGGTTGTTTAAAATTAGAATCAACTTGTAGTTTCATTCTTGACTCGTTTGAGCCCGGAAACAACTTGTTGTAGCTTCATTCCAGACTCGTTTGAAGTTGAAAACAACTTGTAGCTTCATTTTCGGTTGTTTAAAATTAGAACCAACTTGTAGTTTCATTCTTGACTCGTTTGAGCCCGGAAACAACTTGTTGCTTCATTATTGGCTAGATTGAAGTTGGAAGCAACTTGTAGCTTCATTCCAGACTCTTTTGAAGTTGAAACAACTTGTAGCTTCATTTTCGGTTGTTTAAAATGAGAACCAACTTGTAGTTTCATTCTTGACTCGTTTGAGTTGGAAACAACTTGTTGCTTATTATTGACTAGATTGAATTGGAAACAACTTGTAGCTTCATTTTCAGTTGTTTAAAATTAGAACCAACTTGTAGTTTCATTCTTGACTCGTTTGAGCCGGAAACAACTTTTGCTTTATTATTGGCTAGATTGAATTTGGAAACAACTTGTAGCTTCATTTTCGGTTGTTTAAAATTAGAATCAACTTGTAGTTTCATTCTTGACTCGTTTGAGCCCGGAAACAACTTGTTGCTTCATTATTGGCTAGATTGAAGTTGGAAGCAACTTGTAGCTTCATTCCAGACTCGTTTGAAGTTGAAAACAACTTGTAGCTTCATTTTCGGTTGTTTAAAATTAGAACCAACTTGTAGTTTCATTCTTGACTCGTTTGAGCCGGAAACAACTTGTTGCTTTATTATTGGCTAGATTGAATTTGGAAACAACTTGTAGCTTTATTTTCGGTTGTTTAAAATTAGAATCAACTTGTAGTTTCATTCTTGACTCGTTTGAGCCCGGAAACAACTTGTTGCTTCATTATTGGCTAGATTGAAGTTGGAAGCAACTTGTAGCTTCATTCCAGACTCGTTTGAAGTTGAAAACAACTTGTAGCTTCATTTTCGGTTGTTTAAAATTAGAACCAACTTGTAGTTTCATTCTTGACTCGTTTGAGCCGGAAACAACTTGTTGCTTTATTATTGGCTAGATTGAATTTGGAAACAACTTGTAGCTTGATTTTCGGTTGTTTAAAATTAGAATCAACTTGTAGTTTCATTCATGACTCGTTTGAGCCCGGAAACAACTTGTTGTAGCTTCATTCCAGACTCGTTTGAAGTTGAAAACAACTTGTAGCTTCATTTTCGGTTGTTTAAAATTAGAACCAACTTGTAGTTTCATTCTTGACTCGTTTGAGCCCGGAAACAACTTGTTGCTTCATTATTGGCTAGATTGAAGTTGGAAGCAACTTGTAGCTTCATTCCAGACTCTTTTGAAGTTGAAAACAACTTGTAGCTTCATTTTCGGTTGTTTAAAATGAGAACCAACTTGTAGTTTCATTCTTGACTCGTTTGAGCCGGAAACAACTTGTTGCTTTATTATTGACTAGATTGAATTTGGAAACAACTTGTAGCTTTATTTTCAGTTGTTTAAAATTAGAACCAACTTGTAGTTTCATTCTTGACTCGTTTGAGCCGGAAACAACTTTTGCTTTATTATGGCTAGATTGAATTTGGAAACAACTTGTAGCTTCATTTTCGGTTGTTAAAATTAGAATCAACTTGTAGTTTCATTCTTGACTCGTTTGAGCCCGGAAACAACTTGTTGCTTCATTATTGGCTAGATTGAAGTTGGAAGCAACTTGTAGCTTCATTCCAGACTCGTTTGAAGTTGAAAACAACTTGTAGCTTCATTTTCGGTTGTTTAAAATTAGAACCAACTTGTAGTTTCATTCTTGACTCGTTTGAGCCGGAAACAACTTGTTGCTTTATTATTGACTAGATTGAATTTGGAAACAACTTGTAGCTTTATTTTCGGTTGTTTAAAATTAGAATCAACTTGTAGTTTCATTCTTGACTCGTTTGAGCCCGGAAACAACTTGTTGCTTCATTATTGGCTAGATTGAAGTTGGAAGCAACTTGTAGCTTCATTCCAGACTCGTTTGAAGTTGAAAACAACTTGTAGCTTCATTTTCGGTTGTTTAAAATTAGAACCAACTTGTAGTTTCATTCTTGACTCGTTTGAGCCGGAAACAACTTGTTGCTTTATTATTGGCTAGATTGAATTTGGAAACAACTTGTAGCTTGATTTTCGGTTGTTTAAAATTAGAATCAACTTGTAGTTTCATTCTTGACTCGTTTGAGCCCGGAAACAACTTGTTGCTTCATTATTGGCTAGATTGAAGTTGGAAGCAACTTGTAGCTTCATTCCAGACTCGTTTGAAGTTGGAATCAACTTGTAGCTTCATTTTCGGTTGTTTAAAATTAGAACCAACTTGTAGTTTCATTCTTGACTCGTTTGAGCCGGAAACAACTTGCTTGTTGCTTTATTATTGGCTAGATTGAATTTGGAAACAACTTGTAGCTTCATTTTCGGTTGTTTAAAATTAGAATCAACTTGTAGTTTCATTCTTGACTCGTTTGAGCCCGGAAACAACTTGTTGCTTCATTATTGGCTAGATTGAAGTTGGAAGCAACTTGTAGCTTCATTCCAGACTCGTTTGAAGTTGAAAACAACTTGTAGCTTCATTTTCGGTTGTTTAAAATTAGAACCAACTTGTAGTTTCATTCTTGACTCGTTTGAGCCGGAAACAACTTGTTGCTTTATTATTGGCTAGATTGAATTTGGAAACAACTTGTAGCTTTATTTTCGGTTGTTTAAAATTAGAATCAACTTGTAGTTTCATTCTTGACTCGTTTGAGCCCGGAAACAACTTGTTGCTTCATTATTGGCTAGATTGAAGTTGGAAGCAACTTGTAGCTTCATTCCAGACTCGTTTGAAGTTGAAAACAACTTGTAGCTTCATTTTCGGTTGTTTAAAATTAGAACCAACTTGTAGTTTCATTCTTGACTCGTTTGAGCCGGAACAACTTGTTGCTTTATTATTGGCTAGATTGAATTTGGAAACAACTTGTAGCTTCATTTTCGGTTGTTTAAAATTAGAATCAACTTGTAGTTTCATTCTTGACTCGTTTGAGCCCGGAAACAACTTGTTGTAGCTTCATTCCAGACTCGTTTGAAGTTGAAAACAACTTGTAGCTTCATTTTCGGTTGTTTAAAATTAGAACCAACTTGTAGTTTCATTCTTGACTCGTTTGAGCCGGAAACAACTTGTTGCTTCATTATTGGCTAGATTGAAGTTGGAAGCAACTTGTAGCTTCATTCCAGACTCTTTTGAAGTTGAAAACAACTTGTAGCTTCATTTTCGGTTGTTTAAAATGAGAACCAACTTGTAGTTTCATTCTTGACTCGTTTGAGCCGGAAACAACTTGTTGCTTTATTATTGACTAGATTGAATTTGGAAACAACTTGTAGCTTTATTTTCGGTTGTTTAAAATTAGAACCAACTTGTAGTTTCATTCTTGACTCGTTTGAGCCGGAAACAACTTGTTGCTTTATTATTGGCTAGATTGAATTTGGAAACAACTTGTAGCTTCATTTTCGGTTGTTTAAAATTAGAATCAACTTGTAGTTTCATTCTTGACTCGTTTGAGCCCGGAAACAACTTGTTGCTTCATTATTGGCTAGATTGAAGTTGGAAGCAACTTGTAGCTTCATTCCAGACTCGTTTGAAGTTGAAAACAACTTGTAGCTTCATTTTCGGTTGTTTAAAATTAGAACCAACTTGTAGTTTCATTCTTGACTCGTTTGAGCCGGAAACAACTTGTTGCTTTATTATTGACTAGATTGAATTTGGAAACAACTTGTAGCTTTATTTTCGGTTGTTTAAAATTAGAATCAACTTGTAGTTTCATTCTTGACTCATTTGAGCCCGGAAACAACTTGTTGCTTCATTATTGGCTAGATTGAAGTTGGAAGCAACTTGTAGCTTCATTCCAGACTCGTTTGAAGTTGAAAACAACTTGTAGCTTCATTTTCGGTTGTTTAAAATTAGAACCAACTTGTAGTTTCATTCTTGACTCGTTTGAGCCGGAAACAACTTGTTGCTTTATTATTGGCTAGATTGAATTTGGAAACAACTTGTAGCTTGATTTTCGGTTGTTTAAAATTAGAATCAACTTGTAGTTTCATTCTTGACTCGTTTGAGCCCGGAAACAACTTGTTGTAGCTTCATTCCAGACTCGTTTGAAGTTGAAAACAACTTGTAGCTTCATTTTCGGTTGTTTAAAATTAGAACCAACTTGTAGTTTCATTCTTGACTCGTTTGAGCCCGGAAACAACTTGTTGCTTCATTATTGGCTAGATTGAAGTTGGAAGCAACTTGTAGCTTCATTCCAGACTCTTTTGAAGTTGAAAACAACTTGTAGCTTCATTTTCGGTTGTTTAAAATGAGAACCAACTTGTAGTTTCATTCTTGACTCGTTTGAGCCGGAAACAACTTGTTGCTTTATTATTGACTAGATTGAATTTGGAAACAACTTGTAGCTTCATTTTCGGTTGTTTAAAATTAGAACCAACTTGTAGTTTCATTCTTGACTCGTTTGAGCCGGAAACAACTTTTGCTTTATTATTGGCTAGATTGAATTTGGAAACAACTTGTAGCTTCATTTTCGGTTGTTTAAAATTAGAATCAACTTGTAGTTTCATTCTTGACTCGTTTGAGCCCGGAAACAACTTGTTGCTTCATTATTGGCTAGATTGAAGTTGGAAGCAACTTGTAGCTTCATTCCAGACTCGTTTGAAGTTGAAAACAACTTGTAGCTTCATTTTCGGTTGTTTAAAATTAGAACCAACTTGTAGTTTCATTCTTGACTCGTTTGAGCCGGAAACAACTTGTTGCTTTATTATTGACTAGATTGAATTTGGAAACAACTTGTAGCTTTATTTTCGGTTGTTTAAAATTAGAATCAACTTGTAGTTTCATTCTTGACTCATTTGAGCCCGGAAACAACTTGTTGCTTCATTATTGGCTAGATTGAAGTTGGAAGCAACTTGTAGCTTCATTCCAGACTCGTTTGAAGTTGAAAACAACTTGTAGCTTCATTTTCGGTTGTTTAAAATTAGAACCAACTTGTAGTTTCATTCTTGACTCGTTTGAGCCGGAAACAACTTGTTGCTTTATTATTGGCTAGATTGAATTTGGAAACAACTTGTAGCTTGATTTTCGGTTGTTTAAAATTAGAATCAACTTGTAGTTTCATTCTTGACTCGTTTGAGCCCGGAAACAACTTGTTGCTTCATTATTGGCTAGATTGAAGTTGGAAGCAACTTGTAGCTTCATTCCAGACTCGTTTGAAGTTGGAATCAACTTGTAGCTTCATTTTCGGTTGTTTAAAATTAGAACCAACTTGTAGTTTCATTCTTGACTCGTTTGAGCCGGAAACAACTTGTTGCTTTATTATTGGCTAGATTGAATTTGGAAACAACTTGTAGCTTGATTTTCGGTTGTTTAAAATTAGAATCAACTTGTAGTTTCATTCTTGACTCGTTTGAGCCCGGAAACAACTTGTTGCTTCATTATTGGCTAGATTGAAGTTGGAAGCAACTTGTAGCTTCATTCCAGACTCGTTTGAAGTTGGAATCAACTTGTAGCTTCATTTTCGGTTGTTTAAAATTAGAACCAACTTGTAGTTTCATTCTTGACTCGTTTGAGCCGGAAACAACTTGTTGCTTTATTATTGGCTAGATTGAATTTGGAAACAACTTGTAGCTTCATTTTCGGTTGTTTAAAATTAGAACCAACTTGTAGTTTCATTCTTGACTCGTTTGAGCCGGAAACAACTTGTTGCTTTATTATTGGCTAGATTGAATTTGGAAACAACTTGTAGCTTCATTTTCAGTTGTTTAAAATTAGAATCAACTTGTAGTTTCATTCTTGACTCGTTTGAGCCCGGAAACAACTTGTTGCTTCATTATTGGCTAGATTGAAGTTGGAAGCAACTTGTAGCTTCATTCCAGACTCGTTTGAAGTTGAAAACAACTTGTAGCTTCATTTTCGGTTGTTTAAAATTAGAACCAACTTGTAGTTTCATTCTTGACTCGTTTGAGCCGGAAACAACTTGTTGCTTTATTATTGACTAGATTGAATTTGGAAACAACTTGTAGCTTCATTTTCGGTTGTTTAAAATTAGAACAACTTGTAGTTTCATTCTTGACTCGTTTGAGCCCGGAAACAACTTGTTGCTTCATTATTGGCTAGATTGAAGTTGGAAGCAACTTGTAGCTTCATTCCAGACTCGTTTGAAGTTGAAAACAACTTGTAGCTTCATTTTTGTTGTTTAAAATTAGAACCAACTTGTAGTTTCATTCTTGACTCGTTTGAGCCGGAAACAACTTGTTGCTTTATTATTGACTAGATTGAATTTGGAAACAACTTGTAGCTTTATTTTCGGTTGTTTAAAATTAGAATCAACTTGTAGTTTCATTCTTGACTCGTTTGAGCCCGGAAACAACTTGTTGTGCTTATTGACTAGATTGAATTTGGAAACAACTTGTAGCTTCATTTTCGGTTGTTTAAAATTAGAATCAACTTGTAGTTTCATTCTTGACTCGTTTGAGCCCGGAAACAACTTGTTGCTTCATTATTGGCTAGATTGAAGTTGGAAGCAACTTGTAGCTTCATTCCAGACTCGTTTGAAGTTGAAAACAACTTGTAGCTTCATTTTCGTTGTTTAAAATTAGAACCAACTTGTAGTTTCATTCTTGACTCGTTTGAGCCGGAAACAACTTGTTGCTTTATTATTGACTAGATTGAATTTGGAAACAACTTGTAGCTTTATTTTCGGTTGTTTAAAATTAGAATCAACTTGTAGTTTCATTCTTGACTCGTTTGAGCCCGGAAACAACTTGTTGCTTCATTATTGGCTAGATTGAAGTTGGAAGCAACTTGTAGCTTCATTCCAGACTCGTTTGAAGTTGAAAACAACTTGTAGCTTCATTTTCGGTTGTTTAAAATTAGAACCAACTTGTAGTTTCATTCTTGACTCGTTTGAGCCGGAAACAACTTGTTGCTTTATTATTGGCTAGATTGAATTTGGAAACAACTTGTAGCTTGATTTTCGGTTGTTTAAAATTAGAATCAACTTGTAGTTTCATTCTTGACTCGTTTGAGCCCGGAAACAACTTGTTGCTTCATTATTGGCTAGATTGAAGTTGGAAGCAACTTGTAGCTTCATTCCAGACTCGTTTGAAGTTGGAAACAACTTGTAGCTTCATTTTCGGTTGTTTAAAATTAGAACCAACTTGTAGTTTCATTCTTGACTCGTTTGAGCCGGAAACAACTTGTTGCTTTATTATTGGCTAGATTGAATTTGGAAACAACTTGTAGCTTCATTTTCGGTTGTTTAAAATTAGAATCAACTTGTAGTTTCATTCTTGACTCGTTTGAGCCCGGAAACAACTTGTTGCTTCATTATTGGCTAGATTGAAGTTGGAAGCAACTTGTAGCTTCATTCCAGACTCGTTTGAAGTTGGAAACAACTTGTAGCTTCATTTTCGGTTGTTTAAAATTAGAACCAACTTGTAGTTTCATTCTTGACTCGTTTGAGCCGGAAACAACTTGTTGCTTTATTATTGGCTAGATTGAATTTGGAAACAACTTGTAGCTTCATTTTCGGTTGTTTAAAATTAGAACCAACTTGTAGTTTCATTCTTGACTCGTTTGAGCCGGAAACAACTTGTTGCTTTATTATTGGCTAGATTGAATTTGGAAACAACTTGTAGCTTCATTTTCGGTTGTTTAAAATTAGAATCAACTTGTAGTTTCATTCTTGACTCGTTTGAGCCCGGAAACAACTTGTTGCTTCATTATTGGCTAGATTGAAGTTGGAAGCAACTTGTAGCTTCATTCCAGACTCGTTTGAAGTTGAAAACAACTTGTAGCTTCATTTTCGGTTGTTTAAAATTAGAACCAACTTGTAGTTTCATTCTTGACTCGTTTGAGCCGGAAACAACTTGTTGCTTTATTATTGGCTAGATTGAATTTGGAAACAACTTGTAGCTTCATTTTCGGTTGTTTAAAATTAGAATCAACTTGTAGTTTCATTCTTGACTCGTTTGAGCCCGGAAACAACTTGTTGCTTCATTATTGGCTAGATTGAAGTTGGAAGCAACTTGTAGCTTCATTCCAGACTCGTTTGAAGTTGAAAACAACTTGTAGCTTCATTTTCGTTGTTTAAAATTAGAACCAACTTGTACTTTCATTCTTGACTCGTTTGAGCCGGAAACAACTTGTTGCTTTATTATTGACTAGATTGAATTTGGAAACAACTTGTAGTTTTATTTTCGGTTGTTTAAAATTAGAATCAACTTGTAGTTTCATTCTTGACTCGTTTGAGCCCGGAAACAACTTGTTGTAGCTTCATTCCAGACTCGTTTGAAGTTGAAAACAACTTGTAGCTTCATTTTCGGTTGTTTAAAATTAGAACCAACTTGTAGTTTCATTCTTGACTCGTTTGAGCCGGAAACAACTTGTTGCTTTATTATTGGCTAGATTGAATTTGGAAACAACTTGTAGCTTGATTTTCGGTTGTTTAAAATTAGAACCAACTTGTAGTTTCATTCTTGACTCGTTTGAGCCGGAAACAACTTGTTGCTTTATTATTGGCTAGATTGAATTTGGAAACAACTTGTAGCTTCATTTTCGGTTGTTTAAAATTAGAATCAACTTGTAGTTTCATTCTTGACTCGTTTGAGCCGGAAACAACTTGTTGTAGCTTCATTCCAGACTCGTTGAAGTTTGAAAACAACTTGTAGCTTCATTTTCGGTTGTTTAAAATTAGAACCAACTTGTAGTTTCATTCTTGACTCGTTTGAGCCCGGAAACAACTTGTTGCTTCATTATTGGCTAGATTGAAGTTGGAAGCAACTTGTAGCTTCATTCCAGACTCTTTTGAAGTTGAAAACAACTTGTAGCTTCATTTTCGGTTGTTTAAAATTAGAACCAACTTGTAGTTTCATTCTTGACTCGTTTGAGCCGGAAACAACTTGTTGCTTTATTATTGACTAGATTGAATTTGGAAACAACTTGTAGCTTTATTTTCGGTTGTTTAAAATTAGAACCAACTTGTAGTTTCATTCTTGACTCGTTTGAGCCGGAAACAACTTTTGCTTTATTATTGCTAGATTGAATTTGGAAACAACTTGTAGCTTCATTTTCGGTTGTTAAAATTAGAATCAACTTGTAGTTTCATTCTTGACTCGTTTGAGCCCGGAAACAACTTGTTGCTTCATTATTGGCTAGATTAAGTTGGAAGCAACTTGTAGCTTCATTCCAGACTCGTTTGAAGTTGAAAACAACTTGTAGCTTCATTTTCGGTTGTTTAAAATTAGAACCAACTTGTAGTTTCATTCTTGACTCGTTTGAGCCGGAAACAACTTGTTGCTTTATTATTGACTAGATTGAATTTGGAAACAACTTGTAGCTTTATTTTCGGTTGTTTAAAATTAGAATCAACTTGTAGTTTCATTCTTGACTCATTTGAGCCCGGAAACAACTTGTTGCTTCATTATTGGCTAGATTGAAGTTGGAAGCAACTTGTAGCTTCATTCCAGACTCGTTTGAAGTTGAAAACAACTTGTAGCTTCATTTTCGGTTGTTTAAAATTAGAACCAACTTGTAGTTTCATTCTTGACTCGTTTGAGCCGGAAACAACTTGTTGCTTTATTATTGGCTAGATTGAATTTGGAAACAACTTGTAGCTTGATTTTCGGTTGTTTAAAATTAGAATCAACTTGTAGTTTCATTCTTGACTCGTTTGAGCCCGGAAACAACTTGTTGCTTCATTATTGGCTAGATTGAAGTTGGAAGCAACTTGTAGCTTCATTCCAGACTCGTTTGAAGTTGGAATCAACTTGTAGCTTCATTTTCGGTTGTTTAAAATTAGAACCAACTTGTAGTTTCATTCTTGACTCGTTTGAGCCGGAAACAACTTGTTGCTTTATTATTGGCTAGATTGAATTTGGAAACAACTTGTAGCTTTATTTTCGGTTGTTTAAAATTAGAATCAACTTGTAGTTTCATTCTTGACTCGTTTGAGCCCGGAAACAACTTGTTGCTTCATTATTGGCTAGATTGAAGTTGGAAGCAACTTGTAGCTTCATTCCAGACTCGTTTGAAGTTGAAAACAACTTGTAGCTTCATTTTCGGTTGTTTAAAATTAGAACCAACTTGTAGTTTCATTCTTGACTCGTTTGAGCCGGAAACAACTTGTTGCTTTATTATTGGCTAGATTGAATTTGGAAACAACTTGTAGCTTGATTTTCGGTTGTTTAAAATTAGAATCAACTTGTAGTTTCATTCTTGACTCGTTTGAGCCCGGAAACAACTTGTTGCTTCATTATTGGCTAGATTGAAGTTGGAAGCAACTTGTAGCTTCATTCCAGACTCGTTTGAAGTTGGAAACAACTTGTAGCTTCATTTTCGGTTGTTTAAAATTAGAACCAACTTGTAGTTTCATTCTTGACTCGTTTGAGCCGGAAACAACTTGTTGCTTTATTATTGGCTAGATTGAATTTGGAAACAACTTGTAGCTTGATTTTCGGTTGTTTAAAATTAGAATCAACTTGTAGTTTCATTCTTGACTCGTTTGAGCCCGGAAACAACTTGTTGCTTCATTATTGGCTAGATTGAAGTTGGAAGCAACTTGTAGCTTCATTCCAGACTCGTTTGAAGTTGAAAACAACTTGTAGCTTCATTTTCGGTTGTTTAAAATTAGAACCAACTTGTAGTTTCATTCTTGACTCGTTTGAGCCGGAAACAACTTGTTGCTTCATTATTGGCTAGATTGAAGTTGGAAGCAACTTGTAGCTTCATTCCAGACTCGTTTGAAGTTGAAAACAACTTGTAGCTTCATTTTCGGTTGTTTAAAATTAGAACCAACTTGTAGTTTCATTCTTGACTCGTTTGAGCCGGAAACAACTTGTTGCTTTATTATTGACTAGATTGAATTTGGAAACAACTTGTAGCTTCATTTTCGGCTGTTTAAAATTAGAATCAACTTGTAGTTTCATTCTTGACTCGTTTGAGCCCGGAAACAACTTGTTGCTTCATTATTGGCTAGATTGAAGTTGGAAGCAACTTGTAGCTTCATTCCAGACTCGTTTGAAGTTGAAAACAACTTGTAGCTTCATTTTCGGTTGTTTAAAATTAGAACCAACTTGTAGTTTCATTCTTGACTCGTTTGAGCCGGAAACAACTTGTTGCTTTATTATTGGCTAGATTGAATTTGGAAACAACTTGTAGCTTCATTTTCGGTTGTTTAAAATTAGAACCAACTTGTAGTTTCATTCTTGACTCGTTTGAGCCGGGAACAACTTGTTGCTTTATTATTGGCTAGATTGAATTTGGAAACAACTTGTAGCTTCATTTTCGGTTGTTTAAAATTAGAATCAACTTGTAGTTTCATTCTTGACTCGTTTGAGCCGGAAACAACTTGTTGTAGCTTCATTCCAGACTCGTTCGAAGTTGAAAACAACTTGTCGCTTCATTTTCGGTTGTTTAAAATTGGAACCAACTTGTAGTTTCATTCTTGACTCGTTTGAGCCCGGAAACAACTTGTTGTTTCATTATTGGCTAGATTGAAGTTGGAAGCAACTTGTAGCTTCATTGCAGACTCTTTTGAAGTTGAAAACAACTTGTAGCTTCATTTTCTGTTGTTTAAAATTAGAACCAACTTGTAGTTTCATTCTTGACTCGTTTGAGCCGGAAACAACTTGTTGCTTTATTATTGACTAGATTGAATTTGGAAACAACTTGTAGCTTCATTTTCAGTTGTTTAAAATTAGAACCAACTTGTAGTTTCATTCTTGACTCGTTTGAGCCGGAAACAAACTTTTGCTTTATTATTGGCTAGATTGAATTTGGAAACAACTTGTAGCTTCATTTTCGGTTGTTTAAAATTAGAATCAACTTGTAGTTTCATTCTTGACTCGTTTGAGCCGGAAACAACTTGTTGCTTCATTATTGGCTAGATTAAGTTGGAAGCAACTTGTAGCTTCATTCCAGACTCGTTTGAAGTTGAAAACAACTTGTAGCTTCATTTTCGGTTGTTTAAAATTAGAACCAACTTGTAGTTTCATTCTTGACTCGTTTGAGCCGGAAACAACTTGTTGCTTTATTATTGACTAGATTGAATTTGGAAACAACTTGTAGCTTTATTTTCGGTTGTTTAAAATTAGAATCAACTTGTAGTTTCATTCTTGACTCATTTGAGCCCGGAAACAACTTGTTGCTTCATTATTGGCTAGATTGAAGTTGGAAGCAACTTGTAGCTTCATTCCAGACTCGTTTGAAGTTGAAAACAACTTGTAGCTTCATTTTCGGTTGTTTAAAATTAGAACCAACTTGTAGTTTCATTCTTGACTCGTTTGAGCCGGAAACAACTTGTTGCTTTATTATTGGCTAGATTGAATTTGGAAAACAACTTGTAGCTTGATTTTCGGTTGTTTAAAATTAGAATCAACTTGTAGTTTCATTCTTGACTCGTTTGAGCCCGGAAACAACTTGTTGCTTCATTATTGGCTAGATTGAAGTTGGAAGCAACTTGTAGCTTCATTCCAGACTCGTTTGAAGTTGGAAACAACTTGTAGCTTCATTTTCGGTTGTTTAAAATTAGAACCAACTTGTAGTTTCATTCTTGACTCGTTTGAGCCGGAAACAACTTGTTGCTTTATTATTGACTAGATTGAATTTGGAAACAACTTGTAGCTTTATTTTCGGTTGTTTAAAATTAGAATCAACTTGTAGTTTCATTCTTGACTCGTTTGAGCCCGGAAACAACTTGTTGCTTCATTATTGGCTAGATTGAAGTTGGAAGCAACTTGTAGCTTCATTCCAGACTCGTTTGAAGTTGAAAACAACTTGTAGCTTCATTTTCGGTTGTTTAAAATTAGAACCAACTTGTAGTTTCATTCTTGACTCGTTTGAGCCGGAAACAACTTGTTGCTTTATTATTGGCTAGATTGAATTTGGAAACAACTTGTAGCTTGATTTTCGGTTGTTTAAAATTAGAATCAACTTGTAGTTTCATTCTTGACTCGTTTGAGCCCGGAAACAACTTGTTGCTTCATTATTGGCTAGATTGAAGTTGGAAGCAACTTGTAGCTTCATTCCAGACTCGTTTGAAGTTGGAAACAACTTGTAGCTTCATTTTCGGTTGTTTAAAATTAGAACCAACTTGTAGTTTCATTCTTGACTCGTTTGAGCCGGAAACAACTTGTTGCTTTATTATTGGCTAGATTGAATTTGGAAACAACTTGTAGCTTGATTTTCGGTTGTTTAAAATTAGAATCAACTTGTAGTTTCATTCTTGACTCGTTTGAGCCCGGAAACAACTTGTTGCTTCATTATTGGCTAGATTGAAGTTGGAAGCAACTTGTAGCTTCATTCCAGACTCGTTTGAAGTTGGAAAAACTTGTAGCTTCATTTTCGGTTGTTTAAAATTAGAACCAACTTGTAGTTTCATTCTTGACTCGTTTGAGCCGGAAACAACTTGTTGCTTTATTATTGGCTAGATTGAATTTGGAAACAACTTGTAGCTTGATTTTCGGTTGTTTAAAATTAGAATCAACTTGTAGTTTCATTCTTGACTCGTTTGAGCCCGGAAACAACTTGTTGCTTCATTATTGGCTAGATTGAAGTTGGAAGCAACTTGTAGCTTCATTCCAGACTCGTTTGAAGTTGGAAACAACTTGTAGCTTCATTTTCGGTTGTTTAAAATTAGAACCAACTTGTAGTTTCATTCTTGACTCGTTTGAGCCGGAAACAACTTGTTGCTTTATTATTGGCTAGATTGAATTTGGAAACAACTTGTAGCTTCATTTTCGGTTGTTTAAAATTAGAATCAACTTGTAGTTTCATTCTTGACTCGTTTGAGCCCGGAAACAACTTGTTGCTTCATTATTGGCTAGATTGAAGTTGGAAGCAACTTGTAGCTTCATTCCAGACTCGTTTGAAGTTGAAAACAACTTGTAGCTTCATTTTCGGTTGTTTAAAATTAGAACCAACTTGTAGTTTCATTCTTGACTCGTTTGAGCCGGAAACAACTTGTTGCTTTATTATTGGCTAGATTGAATTTGGAAACAACTTGTAGCTTCATTTTCGGTTGTTTAAAATTAGAATCAACTTGTAGTTTCATTCTTGACTCGTTTGAGCCCGGAAACAACTTGTTGCTTCATTATTGGCTAGATTGAAGTTGGAAGCAACTTGTAGCTTCATTCCAGACTCGTTTGAAGTTGAAAACAACTTGTAGCTTCATTTTCGTTGTTTAAAATTAGAACCAACTTGTAGTTTCATTCTTGACTCGTTTGAGCCGGAAACAACTTGTTGCTTTATTATTGACTAGATTGAATTTGGAAACAACTTGTAGCTTTATTTTCGGTTGTTTAAAATTAGAATCAACTTGTAGTTTCATTCTTGACTCGTTTGAGCCCGGAAACAACTTGTTGTAGCTTCATTAGACTAGTTGAAGTTGAAACAACTTGTAGCTTCATTTTCGGTTGTTTAAAATTAGAACCAACTTGTAGTTTCATTCTTGACTCGTTTGAGCCCGGAAACAACTTGTTGCTTCATTATTGGCTAGATTGAAGTTGGAAGCAACTTGTAGCTTCATTCCAGACTCGTTTGAAGTTGAAAACAACTTGTAGCTTCATTTTCGGTTGTTTAAAATTAGAACAACTTGTAGTTTCATTCTTGACTCGTTTGAGCCGGGAAACAACTTGTTGCTTCATTATTGGCTAGATTGAAGTTGGAAGCAACTTGTAGCTTCATTCCAGACTCGTTTGAAGTTGAAAACAACTTGTAGCTTCATTTTCGGTTGTTTAAAATTAGAACCAACTTGTAGTTTCATTCTTGACTCGTTTGAGCCGGAAACAACTTGTTGCTTTATTATTGGCTAGATTGAATTTGGAAACAACTTGTAGCTTTATTTTCGGTTGTTTAAAATTAGAATCAACTTGTAGTTTCATTCTTGACTCGTTTGAGCCCGGAAACAACTTGTTGCTTCATTATTGGCTAGATTGAAGTTGGAAGCAACTTGTAGCTTCATTCCAGACTCGTTTGAAGTTGAAAACAACTTGTAGCTTCATTTTCGGTTGTTTAAAATTAGAACCAACTTGTAGTTTCATTCTTGACTCGTTTGAGCCGGAAACAACTTGTTGCTTTATTATTGGCTAGATTGAATTTGGAAACAACTTGTAGCTTGATTTTCGGTTGTTTAAAATTAGAATCAACTTGTAGTTTCATTCTTGACTCGTTTGAGCCCGGAAACAACTTGTTGCTTCATTATTGGCTAGATTGAAGTTGGAAGCAACTTGTAGCTTCATTCCAGACTCGTTTGAAGTTGGAAACAACTTGTAGCTTCATTTTCGGTTGTTTAAAATTAGAACCAACTTGTAGTTTCATTCTTGACTCGTTTGAGCCGGAAACAACTTGTTGCTTTATTATTGGCTAGATTGAATTTGGAAACAACTTGTAGCTTCATTTTCGGTTGTTTAAAATTAGAATCAACTTGTAGTTTCATTCTTGACTCGTTTGAGCCCGGAAACAACTTGTTGCTTCATTATTGGCTAGATTGAAGTTGGAAGCAACTTGTAGCTTCATTCCAGACTCGTTTGAAGTTGAAAACAACTTGTAGCTTCATTTTCGGTTGTTTAAAATTAGAACCAACTTGTAGTTTCATTCTTGACTCGTTTGAGCCGGAAACAACTTGTTGCTTTATTATTGGCTAGATTGAATTTGGAAACAACTTGTAGCTTGATTTTCGGTTGTTTAAAATTAGAATCAACTTGTAGTTTCATTCTTGACTCGTTTGAGCCCGGAAACAACTTGTTGCTTCATTATTGGCTAGATTGAAGTTGGAAGCAACTTGTAGCTTCATTCCAGACTCGTTTGAAGTTGGAATCAACTTGTAGCTTCATTTTCGGTTGTTTAAAATTAGAACCAACTTGTAGTTTCATTCTTGACTCGTTTGAGCCGGAAACAACTTGTTGCTTTATTATTGACTAGATTGAATTTGGAAACAACTTGTAGCTTGATTTTCGGTTGTTTAAAATTAGAATCAACTTTTAGTTTCATTCTTGACTCGTTTGAGCCCGGAAACAACTTGTTGCTTCATTCCAGACTCGTTTGAAGTTGGAATCAACTTGTAGCTTCATTTTCGGTTGTTTAAAATTAGAACCAACTTGTAGTTTCATTCTTGACTCGTTTGAGCCCGGAAACAACTTGTTGCTTCATTATTGGCTAGATTGAAGTTGGAAGCAACTTGTAGCTTCATTCCAGACTCGTTTGAAGTTGAAAACAACTTGTAGCTTCATTTTCGGTTGTTTAAAATTAGAACCAACTTGTAGTTTCATTCTTGACTCGTTTGAGCCGGAAACAACTTGTTGCTTTATTATTGGCTAGATTGAATTTGGAAACAACTTGTAGCTTCATTTTCGGTTGTTTAAAATTAGAATCAACTTGTAGTTTCATTCTTGACTCGTTTGAGCCGGAAACAACTTGTTGTAGCTTCATTCCAGACTCGTTGAAGTTGAAACAACTTGTAGCTTCATTTTCGGTTGTTTAAAATTAGAACCAACTTGTAGTTTCATTCTTGACTCGTTTGAGCCCGGAAACAACTTGTTGCTTCATTATTGGCTAGATTGAAGTTGGAAGCAACTTGTAGCTTCATTCCAGACTCTTTTGAAGTTGAAAACAACTTGTAGCTTCATTTTCGGTTGTTTAAAATGAGAACCAACTTGTAGTTTCATTCTTGACTCGTTTGAGCCGGAAACAACTTGTTGCTTTATTATTGACTAGATTGAATTTGGAAACAACTTGTAGCTTTATTTTCGGTTGTTTAAAATTAGAACCAACTTGTAGTTTCATTCTTGACTCGTTTGAGCCGGAAACAACTTTTGCTTTATTATTGGCTAGATTGAATTTGGAAACAACTTGTAGCTTCATTTTCGGTTGTTAAAATTAGAATCAACTTGTAGTTTCATTCTTGACTCGTTTGAGCCCGGAAACAACTTGTTGCTTCATTATTGGCTAGATTAAGTTGGAAGCAACTTGTAGCTTCATTCCAGACTCGTTTGAAGTTGAAAACAACTTGTAGCTTCATTTTCGGTTGTTTAAAATTAGAACCAACTTGTAGTTTCATTCTTGACTCGTTTGAGCCGGAAACAACTTGTTGCTTTATTATTGGCTAGATTGAATTTGGAAACAACTTGTAGCTTTATTTTCGGTTGTTTAAAATTAGAATCAACTTGTAGTTTCATTCTTGACTCGTTTGAGCCCGGAAACAACTTGTTGCTTCATTATTGGCTAGATTGAAGTTGGAAGCAACTTGTAGCTTCATTCCAGACTCGTTTGAAGTTGAAAACAACTTGTAGCTTCATTTTCGGTTGTTTAAAATTAGAACCAACTTGTAGTTTCATTCTTGACTCGTTTGAGCCGGAAACAACTTGTTGCTTTATTATTGGCTAGATTGAATTTGGAAACAACTTGTAGCTTGATTTTCGGTTGTTTAAAATTAGAATCAACTTGTAGTTTCATTCTTGACTCGTTTGAGCCCGGAAACAACTTGTTGCTTCATTATTGGCTAGATTGAAGTTGGAAGCAACTTGTAGCTTCATTCCAGACTCGTTTGAAGTTGGAAACAACTTGTAGCTTCATTTTCGGTTGTTTAAAATTAGAACCAACTTGTAGTTTCATTCTTGACTCGTTTGAGCCGGAAACAACTTGTTGCTTTATTATTGGCTAGATTGAATTTGGAAACAACTTGTAGCTTTATTTTCGGTTGTTTAAAATTAGAATCAACTTGTAGTTTCATTCTTGACTCGTTTGAGCCCGGAAACAACTTGTTGCTTCATTATTGGCTAGATTGAAGTTGGAAGCAACTTGTAGCTTCATTCCAGACTCGTTTGAAGTTGAAAACAACTTGTAGCTTCATTTTCGGTTGTTTAAAATTAGAACCAACTTGTAGTTTCATTCTTGACTCGTTTGAGCCGGAAACAACTTGTTGCTTTATTATTGGCTAGATTGAATTTGGAAACAACTTGTAGCTTGATTTTCGGTTGTTTAAAATTAGAATCAACTTGTAGTTTCATTCTTGACTCGTTTGAGCCCGGAAACAACTTGTTGCTTCATTATTGGCTAGATTGAAGTTGGAAGCAACTTGTAGCTTCATTCCAGACTCGTTTGAAGTTGGAAACAACTTGTAGCTTCATTTTCGGTTGTTTAAAATTAGAACCAACTTGTAGTTTCATTCTTGACTCGTTTGAGCCGGAAACAACTTGTTGCTTTATTATTGGCTAGATTGAATTTGGAAACAACTTGTAGCTTTATTTTCGGTTGTTTAAAATTAGAATCAACTTGTAGTTTCATTCTTGACTCGTTTGAGCCCGGAAACAACTTGTTGCTTCATTATTGGCTAGATTGAAGTTGGAAGCAACTTGTAGCTTCATTCCAGACTCGTTTGAAGTTGAAAACAACTTGTAGCTTCATTTTCGGTTGTTTAAAATTAGAACCAACTTGTAGTTTCATTCTTGACTCGTTTGAGCCGGAAACAACTTGTTGCTTTATTATTGGCTAGATTGAATTTGGAAACAACTTGTAGCTTGATTTTCGGTTGTTTAAAATTAGAATCAACTTGTAGTTTCATTCTTGACTCGTTTGAGCCCGGAAACAACTTGTTGCTTCATTATTGGCTAGATTGAAGTTGGAAGCAACTTGTAGCTTCATTCCAGACTCGTTTGAAGTTGAAACAACTTGTAGCTTCATTTTCGGTTGTTTAAAATTAGAACCAACTTGTAGTTTCATTCTTGACTCGTTTGAGCCGGAAACAACTTGTTGCTTTATTATTGGCTAGATTGAATTTGGAAACAACTTGTAGCTTTATTTTCGGTTGTTTAAAATTAGAATCAACTTGTAGTTTCATTCTTGACTCATTTGAGCCCGGAAACAACTTGTTGCTTCATTATTGGCTAGATTGAAGTTGGAAGCAACTTGTAGCTTCATTCCAGACTCGTTTGAAGTTGAAAACAACTTGTAGCTTCATTTTCGGTTGTTTAAAATTAGAACCAACTTGTAGTTTCATTCTTGACTCGTTTGAGCCGGAAACAACTTGTTGCTTTATTATTGGCTAGATTGAATTTGGAAACAACTTGTAGCTTCATTTTCGGTTGTTTAAAATTAGAATCAACTTGTAGTTTCATTCTTGACTCGTTTGAGCCCGGAAACAACTTGTTGCTTCATTATTGGCTAGATTGAAGTTGGAAGCAACTTGTAGCTTCATTCCAGACTCGTTTGAAGTTGAAACAACTTGTAGCTTCATTTTCGGTTGTTTAAAATTAGAACCAACTTGTAGTTTCATTCTTGACTCGTTTGAGCCGGAAACAACTTGTTGCTTTATTATTGGCTAGATTGAATTTGGAAACAACTTGTAGCTTGATTTTCGGTTGTTTAAAATTAGAATCAACTTGTAGTTTCATTCTTGACTCGTTTGAGCCCGGAAACAACTTGTTGCTTCATTATTGGCTAGATTGAAGTTGGAAGCAACTTGTAGCTTCATTCCAGACTCGTTTGAAGTTGAAAACAACTTGTAGCTTCATTTTCGGTTGTTTAAAATTAGAACCAACTTGTAGTTTCATTCTTGACTCGTTTGAGCCGGAACAACTTGTTGCTTTATTATTGGCTAGATTGAATTTGGAAACAACTTGTAGCTTCATTTTCGGTTGTTTAAAATTAGAATCAACTTGTAGTTTCATTCTTGACTCGTTTGAGCCGGAAACAACTTGTTGTAGCTTCATTCCAGACTCGTTGAAGTTGAAAACAACTTGTAGCTTCATTTTCGGTTGTTTAAAATTAGAACAACTTGTAGTTTCATTCTTGACTCGTTTGAGCCCGGAAACAACTTGTTGCTTCATTATTGGCTAGATTGAAGTTGGAAGCAACTTGTAGCTTCATTCCAGACTCGTTTGAAGTTGGAATCAACTTGTAGCTTCATTTTCGGTTGTTTAAAATTAGAACCAACTTGTAGTTTCATTCTTGACTCGTTTGAGCCGGAAACAACTTGTTGCTTTATTATTGACTAGATTGAATTTGGAAACAACTTGTAGCTTTATTTTCGGTTGTTTAAAATTAGAACCAACTTGTAGTTTCATTCTTGACTCGTTTGAGCCGGAAACAACTTTTGCTTTATTATTGGCTAGATTGAATTTGGAAACAACTTGTAGCTTCATTTTCGGTTGTTAAAATTAGAATCAACTTGTAGTTTCATTCTTGACTCGTTTGAGCCCGGAAACAACTTGTTGCTTCATTATTGGCTAGATTGAAGTTGGAAGCAACTTGTAGCTTCATTCCAGACTCGTTTGAAGTTGAAAACAACTTGTAGCTTCATTTTGGTTGTTTAAAATTAGAACCAACTTGTAGTTTCATTCTTGACTCGTTTGAGCCGGAAACAACTTGTTGCTTTATTATTGACTAGATTGAATTTGGAAACAACTTGTAGTTTTATTTTCGGTTGTTTAAAATTAGAATCAACTTGTAGTTTCATTCTTGACTCGTTTGAGCCCGGAAACAACTTGTTGTAGCTTCATTCCAGACTCGTTGAAGTTGAAACAACTTGTAGCTTCATTTTCGGTTGTTTAAAATTAGAATCAACTTGTAGTTTCATTCTTGACTCGTTTGAGCCCGGAAACAACTTGTTGCTTCATTATTGGCTAGATTGAAGTTGGAAGCAACTTGTAGCTTCATTCCAGACTCGTTTGAAGTTGAAAACAACTTGTAGCTTCATTTTCGGTTGTTTAAAATTAGAATCAAATTGTAGTTTCATTCTTGACTCGTTTGAGCCGGAAACAACTTGTTGCTTTATTATTGGCTAGATTGAATTTGGAAACAACTTGTAGCTTCATTTTCGGTTGTTTAAAATTAGAATCAACTTGTAGTTTCATTCTTGACTCGTTTGAGCCCGGAAACAACTTGTTGAGCTTCATTCCAGACTCGTTGAAGTTGAAACAACTTGTAGCTTCATTTTCGGTTGTTTAAAATTAGAACCAACTTGTAGTTTCATTCTTGACTCGTTTGAGCCCGGAAACAACTTGTTGCTTCATTATTGGCTAGATTGAAGTTTGAAGCAACTTGTAGCTTCATTCCAGACTCTTTTGAAGTTGAAAACAACTTGTAGCTTCATTTTCGGTTGTTTAAAATGAGAACCAACTTGTAGTTTCATTCTTGACTCGTTTGAGCCGGAAACAACTTGTTGCTTTATTATTGACTAGATTGAATTTGGAAACAACTTGTAGCTTTATTTTCGTTGTTTAAAATTAGAACCAACTTGTAGTTTCATTCTTGACTCGTTTGAGCCGGAAACAACTTGTTGCTTTATTATTGGCTAGATTGAATTTGGAAACAACTTGTAGCTTGATTTTCGGTTGTTAAAATTAGAATCAACTTGTAGTTTCATTCTTGACTCGTTTGAGCCCGGAAACAACTTGTTGCTTCATTATTGGCTAGATTGAAGTTGGAAGCAACTTGTAGCTTCATTCCAGACTCGTTTGAAGTTGAAACAACTTGTAGCTTCATTTTCGGTTGTTTAAAATTAGAACCAACTTGTAGTTTCATTCTTGACTCGTTTGAGCCGGAAACAACTTGTTGCTTTATTATTGGCTAGATTGAATTTGGAAACAACTTGTAGCTTGATTTTCGGTTGTTTAAAATTAGAATCAACTTGTAGTTTCATTCTTGACTCGTTTGAGCCCGGAAACAACTTGTTGCTTCATTATTGGCTAGATTGAAGTTGGAAGCAACTTGTAGCTTCATTCCAGACTCGTTTGAAGTTGAAAACAACTTGTAGCTTCATTTTGGTTGTTTAAAATTAGAACCAACTTGTAGTTTCATTCTTGACTCGTTTGAGCCGGAAACAACTTGTTGCTTTATTATTGGCTAGATTGAATTTGGAAACAACTTGTAGCTTGATTTTCGGTTGTTTAAAATTAGAATCAACTTGTAGTTTCATTCTTGACTCGTTTGAGCCCGGAAACAACTTGTTGCTTCATTATTGGCTAGATTGAAGTTGGAAGCAACTTGTAGCTTCATTCCAGACTCGTTTGAAGTTGGAAACAACTTGTAGCTTCATTTTCGGTTGTTTAAAATTAGAACCAACTTGTAGTTTCATTCTTGACTCGTTTGAGCCGGAAACAACTTGTTGCTTTATTATTGGCTAGATTGAATTTGGAAACAACTTGTAGCTTGATTTTCGGTTGTTTAAAATTAGAATCAACTTGTAGTTTCATTCTTGACTCGTTTGAGCCCGGAAACAACTTGTTGCTTCATTATTGGCTAGATTGAAGTTGGAAGCAACTTGTAGCTTCATTCCAGACTCGTTTGAAGTTGGAAAACAACTTGTAGCTTCATTTTCGGTTGTTTAAAATTAGAACCAACTTGTAGTTTCATTCTTGACTCGTTTGAGCCGGAAACAACTTGTTGCTTTATTATTGACTAGATTGAATTTGGAAACAACTTGTAGCTTTATTTTCGGTTGTTTAAAATTAGAATCAACTTGTAGTTTCATTCTTGACTCGTTTGAGCCCGGAAACAACTTGTTGCTTCATTATTGGCTAGATTGAAGTTGGAAGCAACTTGTAGCTTCATTCCAGACTCGTTTGAAGTTGAAACAACTTGTAGCTTCATTTTCGGTTGTTTAAAATTAGAACCAACTTGTAGTTTCATTCTTGACTCGTTTGAGCCGGAAACAACTTGTTGCTTTATTATTGACTAGATTGAATTTGGAAACAACTTGTAGCTTTATTTTCGGTTGTTTAAAATTAGAACCAACTTGTAGTTTCATTCTTGACTCGTTTGAGCCGGAAACAACTTGTTGCTTTATTATTGGCTAGATTGAATTTGGAAACAACTTGTAGCTTCATTTTCGGTTGTTTAAAAATTAAAATCAACTTGTAGTTTCATTCTTGACTCGTTTGAGCCCGGAAACAACTTGTTGCTTTATTATTGGCTAGATTGAAGTTGGAAGCAACTTGTAGCTTCATTCCAGACTCTTTTGAAGTTGAAAACAACTTGTAGCTTCATTTTTGGTTGTTTAAAATTAGAACCAACTTGTAGTTTCATTCTTGACTCGTTTGAGCCGGAAACAACTTGTTGCTTTATTATTGACTAGATTGAATTTGGAAACAACTTGTAGCTTTATTTTCGGTTGTTTAAAATTAGAATCAACTTGTAGTTTCATTCTTGACTCGTTTGAGCCGGAAACAACTTGTTGTAGCTTTATTCCAGACTAGATTGAAGTTGGAAACAACTTGTAGCTTCATTTTCGGTTGTTTAAAATTAGAATCAACTTGTAGTTTCATTCTTGACTCGTTTGAGCCCGGAAACAACTTGTTGCTTCATTATTGGCTAGATTGAAGTTGGAAGCAACTTGTAGCTTCATTCCAGACTCGTTTGAAGTTGAAAACAACTTGTAGCTTCATTTTCGGTTGTTTAAAATTAGAACCAACTTGTAGTTTCATTCTTGACTCGTTTGAGCCGGAAACAACTTGTTGCTTTATTATTGGCTAGATTGAATTTGGAAACAACTTGTAGCTTCATTTTCGGTTGTTTAAAATTAGAATCAACTTGTAGTTTCATTCTTGACTCGTTTGAGCCGGAAACAACTTGTTGTAGCTTCATTCCAGACTCGTTGAAGTTGAAACAACTTGTAGCTTCATTTTCGGTTGTTTAAAATTAGAACCAACTTGTAGTTTCATTCTTGACTCGTTTGAGCCCGGAAACAACTTGTTGCTTCATTATTGGCTAGATTGAAGTTGGAAGCAACTTGTAGCTTCATTCCAGACTCTTTTGAAGTTGAAAACAACTTGTAGCTTCATTTTCGGTTGTTTAAAATGAGAACCAACTTGTAGTTTCATTCTTGACTCGTTTGAGCCGGAAACAACTTGTTGCTTTATTATTGACTAGATTGAATTTGGAAACAACTTGTAGCTTTATTTTCAGTTGTTTAAAATTAGAACCAACTTGTAGTTTCATTCTTGACTCGTTTGAGCCGGAAACAACTTGTTGCTTTATTATTGGCTAGATTGAATTTGGAAACAACTTGTAGCTTGATTTTCGGTTGTTAAAATTAGAATCAACTTGTAGTTTCATTCTTGACTCGTTTGAGCCCGGAAACAACTTGTTGCTTCATTATTGGCTAGATTGAAGTTGGAAGCAACTTGTAGCTTCATTCCAGACTCGTTTGAAGTTGGAAACAACTTGTAGCTTCATTTTCGGTTGTTTAAAATTAGAACCAACTTGTAGTTTCATTCTTGACTCGTTTGAGCCGGAAACAACTTGTTGCTTTATTATTGGCTAGATTGAATTTGGAAAACAACTTGTAGCTTGATTTTCGGTTGTTTAAAATAGAATCAACTTGTAGTTTCATTCTTGACTCGTTGAGCCCGGAAACAACTTGTTGCTTCATTATTGGCTAGATTAAGGTTGGAAGCAACTTGTAGCTTCATTCCAGACTCTTTTGAAGTTGAAAACAACTTGTAGCTTCATTTTTGGTTGTTTAAAATTAGAACCAACTTGTACTTTCATTCTTGACTCGTTTGAGCCGGAAACAACTTGTTGCTTTATATTGGCTAGATTGAATTTGGAAACAACTTGTAGCTTGATTTCGGTTGTTTTAAATTAGAATCAACTTGTAGTTTCATTCTTGACTCGTTTGAGCCCGGAAACAACTTGTTGCTTTATTATTGGCTAGATTGAAGTTGGAAGCAACTTGTAGCTTCATTCCAGACTCGTTTGAAGTTGGAATCAACTTGTAGCTTCATTTTCGGTTGTTTAAAATTAGAACCAACTTGTAGTTTCATTCTTGACTCGTTTGAGCCGGAAACAGCTTGTTGCTTTATTATTGACTAGATTGAATTTGGAAACAAATTGTAGCTTTATTTTCGGCTGTTTAAAATTAGAATCAACTTGTAGTTTCATTCTTGACTCATTTGAGCCCGGAAACAACTTGTTGCTTCATTATTGGCTAGATTGAAGTTGGGAGCAACTTGTAGCTTCATTCCAGACTCGTTTGAAGTTGAAAACAACTTGTAGCTTCATTTTCAGTTGTTTAAAATTAGAACCAACTTGTAGTTTCATTCTTGACTCGTTTGAGCCGGAAACAACTTGTTGCTTTATTATTGGCTAGATTGAATTTGGAAACAACTTGTAGCTTGATTTTCGGTTGTTTAAAATTAGAATCAACTTGTAGTTTCATTCTTGACTCGTTTGAGCCCGGAAACAACTTGTTGCTTCATTATTGGCTAGATTGAAGTTGGAAGCAACTTGTAGCTTCATTCCAGACTCGTTTGAAGTTGAAAACAACTTGTAGCTTCATTTTCGGTTGTTTAAAATTAGAACCAACTTGTAGTTTCATTCTTGACTCGTTTGAGCCGGAAACAACTTGTTGCTTTATTATTGGCTAGATTGAATTTGGAAACAACTTGTAGCTTTATTTTCAGTTGTTTAAAATTAGAACCAACTTGTAGTTTCATTCTTGAGTCGTTTGAGCCCGGAAACAACTTGTTGCTTCGTTATTGGATAGATTGAAGTTGGAAGCAACTTGTAGCTTCATTCCAGACTCTTTTGAAGTTGAAAACAACTTGTACCTTCATTTTTGGTTGTTTAAAATTAGAACCAACTTGTACTTTCATTCTTGACTCGTGTGAGCCTGAAACAACTTGTTCCTTTATTATTGACTAGATTGAATTTGGAAACTTGTAGCTTTATTTTCGGTTGTTTAAAATTAGAATCAATTTGTAGTTTCATTCTTGACTCATTTGAGCCCGGAAACAACTTGTTGCTTCATTATTGGCTAGATTGAAGTTGGAAGCAACTTGTAGCTTCATTCCAGACTCGTTTGAAGTTGAAAACAACTTGTAGCTTCATTTTCGGTTGTTTAAAATTAGAACCAACTGGTAGTTTCATTCTTGACTCGTTTGAGCCGGGAACAACTTGTTGCTTTATTATTGGCTAGATTGAATTTGGAAACAATTTGTAGCTTCATTTTCGGTTATTTAAAATTAGAATCAACTTGTAGTTTCATTCTTGACTCGTTTGAGCCTGGAAACAACTTGTTGTAGCTTCATTCCAGACTCGTTTGAAGTTGAAAACAACTTGTAGCTTCATTTTCGGTTGTTTAAAATTAGAACCAACTTGTAGTTTCATTCTTGACTCGTTTGAGCCCGGAAACAACTTGTTGCTTCATTATTTGCTAGATTGAAGTTGGAAGCAACTTGTAGCTTCATTCCAGACTCTTTTGAAGTTGAAAACAACTTGTAGCTTCATTTTCGGTTGATTAAAATGAGAACCAACTTGTAGTTTCATTCTTGACTCGTTTGAGCCGGAAAGAACTTGTTGCTTTATTATTGGCTAGATTGAATTTGGAAACAATTTGTAGCTTCATTTTCGGTTTTTAAAATTAGAACCAACTTGTAGTTTCATTCTTGACTCGTTTGAGCCGGAAACAACTTGTTGCTTTATTATTGGCTAGATTGAATTTGGAAACAACTTGTAGCTTGATTTTCGGTTGTTTAAAATTAGAATCAACTTGTAGTTTCATTCTTGACTCGTTTGAGCCCGGAAACAACTTGTTGCTTCATTATTGGCTAGATTGATGTTGGAAGCAACTTGTAGCTTCATTCCAGACTCGTTTGAAGTTGGAATCAACTTGTAGCTTCATTTTCGGTTGTTTAAAATTAGAACCAACTTGTAGTTTCATTCTTGACTCGTTTGAGCCAGAAACAACTTGTTGCATTATTATTGGCTAGATTGAATTTGGAAACAACTTGTAGCTTGATTTTCGGTTGTTTAAAATTAGAATCAACTTGTAGTTTCATTCTTGAGTCGTTTGAGCCTGGAAACAACTTGTTGCTTCATTATTGGCTAGATTGAAGTTGGAAGCAACTTGTAGCTTCTTTCCAGACTCGTTTGAAGTTGGAATCAACTTGTAGCTTCATTTTCGGTTGTTTAAAATTAGAACCAACTTGTAGTTTCATTCTTGACTCGTTTGAGCCGGGAACAACTTGTTGCTTTATTATTGGCTAGATTGAATTTGGAAACAATTTGTAGCTTCATTTTCGGTTGTTTAAAATTAGAATCAATTTGTAGTTTCATTCTTGACTCTTTGAGCCCGGAAACAACTTGTTGTTTCATTATTGGCTAGATTGAAGTTGGAAGCAACTTGTAGCTCCATTCCAGACTCGTTTGAAGTTGAAAACAACTTGTAGCTTCATTTTCGGTTGTTTAAAATTAGAACCAACTTGTAGTTTCATTCTTGACTCGTTTGAGCCGGGAACAACTTGTTGCTTTATTATTGGCTAGATTGAATTTGGAAACAATTTGTAGCTTCATTTTCGGTTATTTAAATTAGAATCAACTTGTAGTTTCATTCTTGACTCGTTTGAGCCCGGAAACAACTTGTTGTAGCTTCATTCCAGACTCGTTTGAAGTTTAAAACAACTTGTAGCTTCATTTTCGGTTGTTTAAAATTAGAACCAACTTGTAGTTTCATTCTTGACGCGTTTGAGCCCGGAAACAACTTGTTGCTTCATTATTGGCTAGATTGAAGTTGGAAGCAACTTGTAGCTTCATTCCAGGCTCTTTTGAAGTTGAAAACAACTTGTAGCTTCATTTTCGGTTGTTTAAAATGAGAACCAACTTGTAGTTTCATTCTTGACTCGTTTGAGCCGGAAACAACTTGTTGCTTTATTATTGATTAGATTGAATTTGGAAACAACTTGTAGCTTTATTTTCAGTTGTTAAAAATTAGAATCAACTTGTAGTTTCATTCTAGACTCGGTTGAGCCCGGAAACAA
The DNA here is from genome assembly GCF_001625215.2 of Daucus carota subsp. sativus. Lineage (NCBI taxonomy): Eukaryota > Viridiplantae > Streptophyta > Magnoliopsida > Apiales > Apiaceae > Daucus > Daucus carota. The sequence goes on along the minus strand of NC_030383.2, from coordinate 17,957,315 downwards.
CTTGTTACTACATTATTGGCTAGATTAAGGTTGGAAGCAACTTGTAGCTTCATTCCAGACTCGTTTGAAGTTGAAAACAACTTGTAGCTTCATTTTCAGTTGTTTAAAATTAGAACCAACTTGTAGTTTCATTCTTGACTCGTTTGAGCCGGAAACAACTTGTTGCTTTATTATTGGCTAGATTGAATTTCGAAACAACTTGTAGCTTGATTTTCGGTTGTTTAAAATTAGAATCAACTTGTAGTTTCATTCTTGACTCGTTTGAGCCCGGAAACAACTTGTTGCTTCATTATTGGCTAGATTGATGTTGGAAGCAACTTGTAACTTCATTCCAGACTCGTTTGAAGTTGGAATCAACTTGTAGCTTCAGTTTCGGTTGTTTAAATACAGAACCAACTTGTAGTTTCATTCTTGACTCGTTTGAGCCGGAAACAACTTGTTGCTTTATTATTGGCTAGATTGAATTTGGAAACAATTTGTAGCTTCATTTTCGGTTTTTAAAATTAGAATCAACTTGTAGTTTCATTCTTGACTCGTTTGAGCCCGGAAACAACTTGTTGTAGCTTCATTCCAGACTCGTTTGAAGTTAAAAACAACTTGTAGCTTCATTTTCGGTTGTTTAAAATTAGAACCAACTTGTAGTTTCATTCTTGACGCGTTTGAGCCCGGAACAACTTGTTGCTTCATTATTGGCTAGATTGAAGTTGGAAGCAACTTGTAGCTTCATTCCAGGCTCTTTTGAAGTTGGAAACAACTTGTAGCTTCATTTTCGGTTGTTTAAAATGAGAACCAACTTGTAGTTTCATTCTTGACTTGTTTGAGCCGGAAACAACTTGTTGCTTTATTATTGACTAGATTGAATTTGGAAACAACTTGTAGCTTTATTTTCAGTTGTTTAAAATTAGAACCAACTTGTAGTTTCATTCTTGACTCGTTGGAGCCGGAAACAAACTTTTGCTTTATTACTGGCTAGATTGAATTTGGAAACAACTTGTAGCTTCATTTTCGGTTGTTAAAAATTAGAATCAACTTGTAGTTTCATTCTAGACTCGGTTGAGCCCGGAAACAACTTGTTACTTCATTATTGGCTAGATTAAGGTTGGAAGCAACTTGTAGCTTCATTCCAGACTCGTTTGAAGTTGAAAACAACTTGTAGCTTCATTTTCGGTTGTTTAAAAGTAGAACCAACTTGTAGTTTCATTCTTGACTCGTTTGAGCCGGAAACAACTTGTTGCTTTATTATTGACTAGATTGAATTTGGAAACAACTTGTAGCTTTATTTTCGGTTGTTTAAAATTAGAATCAACTTGTAGTTTCATTCTTGACTCATTTGAGCCCGGAAACAACTTGTTGCTTCATTATTGGCTAGATTGAAGTTGAAAGCAACTTGTAGCTTCATTCCAGACTCGTTTGAAGTTGGAATCAACTTGTAGCTTCATTTTCGGTTGTTTAAAATTAGAACCAACTTGTAGTTTCATTCTTGACTCGTTTGAGCCGGGAACAACTTGTTGCTTTATTATTGGCTAGATTGAATTTGGAAACAATTTGTAGCTTCATTTTCGGTTGTTTAAAATGAGAATCAATTTGTAGTTTCATTCTTGACTCTTTGAGCCCGGAAACAACTTGTTGCTTCATTATTGGCTAGATTGAAGTTGGAAGCAACTTGTAGCTTCATTCCAGACTCGTTTGAAGTTGAAAACAACTTGTAGCTTCATTTTCGGTTGTTTAAAATTAGAACCAACTTGTAGTTTCATTCTTGACTCGTTTGAGCCGGAAACAACTTGTTGCTTTATTATTGACTAGATTGAATTTGGAAACAACTTGTAGCTTTATTTTCAGTTGTTTAAAATTAGAACCAACTTGTAGTTTCATTCTTGACTCGTTGGAGTTGGAAACAAACTTTTGCTTTATTACTGGCTAGATTGAATTTGGAAACAACTTGTAGCTTCATTTTCGGTTGTTAAAAATTAGAATCAACTTGTAGTTTCATTCTAGACTCGGTTGAGCCCGGAAACAACTTGTTACTTCATTATTGGCTAGATTAAGGTTGGAAGCAACTTGTAGCTTCATTCCAGACTCGTTTGAAGTTGAAAACAACTTGTAGCTTCATTTTCGGTTGTTTAAAAGTAGAACCAACTTGTAGTTTCATTCTTGACTCGTTTGAGCCGGAAACAACTTGTTGCTTTATTATTGCCTAGATTGAATTTGGAAACAACTTGTAGCTTTATTTTCGGTTGTTTAAAATTAGAATCAACTTGTAGTTTCATTCTTGACTCATTTGAGCCTGGAAACAACTTGTTGCTTCATTATTGGCTAGATTGAAGTTGGAAGCAACTTGTAGCTTCATTCCAGACTCGTTTGAAGTTGAAAACAACTTGTAGCTTCATTTTCAGTTGTTTAAAATTAGAACCAACTTGTAGTTTCATTCTTGACTCGTTTGAGCCGGAAACAACTTGTTGCTTTATTATTGGCTAGATTGAATTTGGAAACAACTTGTAGCTTGATTTTCGGTTGTTTAAAATTAGAATCAACTTGTAGTTTCATTCTTGACTCGTTTGAGCCCGGAAACAACTTGTTGCTTCATTATTGGCTAGATTGATGTTGGAAGCAACTTGTAGCTTCATTCCAGACTCGTTTGAAGTTGGAATCAACTTGTAGCTTCAGTTTCGGACTTTCGGTTGTTTAAATATAGAACCAACTTGTAGTTTCATTCTTGACTCGTTTGAGCCGGAAACAACTTGTTGCTTTATTATTGGCTAGATTGAATTTGGAAACAACTTGTAGCTTGATTTTCGGTTGTTTAAAATTAGAATCAACTTGTAGTTTCATTCATGAGTCGTTTGAGCCTGGAAACAACTTGTTGCTTCATTATTGGCTAGATTGAAGTTGGAAGCAACTTGTAGCTTCATTCCAGACTCGTTTGAAGTTGAAAACAACTTGTAGCTTCATTTTCAGTTGTTTAAAATTAGAACCAACTTGTAGTTTCATTCTTGACTCGTTTGAGCCGGAAACAACTTGTTGCTTTATTATTGGCTAGATTGAATTTGGAAACAACTTGTAGCTTGATTTTCGGTTGTTTAAAATTAGAATCAACTTGTAGTTTCATTCTTGACTCGTTTGAGCCCGGAAACAACTTGTTGCTTCATTATTGGCTAGATTGATGTTGGAAGCAACTTGTAGCTTCATTCCAGACTCGTTTGAAGTTGGAATCAACTTGTAGCTTCAGTTTCGGTTGTTTAAATGTGGAACCAACTTGTAGTTTCATTCTTGACTCGTTTGAGCCGAAAACAACTTGTTGCTTTATTATTGGCTAGATTGAATTTGGAAACAATTTGTAGCTTCATTTTCGGTTTTTAAAATTAGAATCAACTTGTAGTTTCATTCTTGACTCGTTTGAGCCCGGAAACAACTTGTTGTAGCTTCATTCTAGACTCGTTTGAAGTTAAAAACAACTTGTAGCTTCATTTTCGGTTGTTTAAAATTAGAACCAACTTGTAGTTTCATTCTTGACGCGTTTGAGCCCGGAAACAACTTGTTGCTTCATTATTGGCTAGATTGAAGTTGGAAGCAACTTGTAGCTTCATTCCAGGCTCTTTTGAAGTTGGAAACAACTTGTAGCTTCATTTTCGGTTGTTTAAAATGAGAACCAACTTGTATTTCATTCTTGACTCGTTTGAGCCGGAAACAACTTGTTGCTTTATTATTGACTAGATTGAATTTGGAAACAACTTGTAGCTTTATTTTCAGTTGTTTAAAATTAGAACCAACTTGTAGTTTCATTCTTGACTCGTTGGAGCCGGAAACAAACTTTTGCTTTATTACTGGCTAGATTGACTTTGGAAACAACTTGTAGCTTCATTTTCGGTTGTTAAAAATTAGAATCAACTTGTAGTTTCATTCTAGACTCGGTTGAGCCCGGAAACAACTTGTTACTTCATTATTGGCTAGATTAAGGTTGGAAGCAACTTGTAGCTTCATTCCAGACTCGTTTGAAGTTGAAAACAACTTGTAGCTTCATTTTCGGTTGTTTAAAAGTAGAACCAACTTGTAGTTTCATTCTTGACTCGTTTGAGCCGGAAACAACTTGTTGCTTTATTATTGACTAGATTGAATTTGGAAACAACTTGTAGCTTTATTTTCGGTTGTTTAAAATTAGAATCAACTTGTAGTTTCATTCTTGACTCATTTGAGCCCGGAAACAACTTGTTGCTTCATTATTGGCTAGATTGAAGTTGGAAGCAACTTGTAGCTTCATTCCAGACTCGTTTGAAGTTGGAATCAACTTGTAGCTTCATTTTCGGTTGTTTAAAATTAGAACCAACTTGTAGTTTCATTCTTGACTCGTTTGAGCCGGGAACAACTTGTTGCTTTATTATTGGCTAGATTGAATTTGGAAACAATTTGTAGCTTCATTTTCGGTTGTTTAAAATTAGAATCAATTTGTAGTTTCATTCTTGACTCTTTGAGCCCGGAAACAACTTGTTGCTTCATTATTGGCTAGATTGAAGTTGGAAGCAACTTGTAGCTTCATTCCTGACTCGTTTGAAGTTGAAAACAACTTGTAGCTTCATTTTCGGTTGTTTAAAATTAGAACCAACTTGTAGTTTCATTCTTGACTCGTTTGAGCCGGAAACAACTTGTTGCTTTATTATTGACTAGATTGAATTTGGAAACAACTTGTAGCTTTATTTTCAGTTGTTTAAAATTAGAACCAACTTGTAGTTTCATTCTTGACTCGTTGGAGCCGGAAACAAACTTTTGCTTTATTACTGGCTAGATTGAATTTGGAAACAACTTGTAGCTTGATTTTCGGTTGTTTAAAATTAGAATCAACTTGTAGTTTCATTCTTGACTCGTTTGAGCCCGGAAACAACTTGTTGCTTCATTATTGGCTAGATTGATGTTGGAAGCAACTTGTAGCTTCATTCCAGACTCGTTTGAAGTTGGAATCAACTTGTAGCTTCAGTTTCGGTTGTTTAAATGTAGAACCAACTTGTAGTTTCATTCTTGACTCGTTTGAGCCGAAAACAACTTGTTGCTTTATTATTGGCTAGATTGAATTTGGAAACAATTTGTAGCTTCATTTTCGGTTTTTAAAATTAGAATCAACTTGTAGTTTCATTCTTGACTCGTTTGAGCCCGGAAACAACTTGTTGTAGCTTCATTCTAGACTCGTTTGAAGTTAAAAACAACTTGTAGCTTCATTTTCGGTTGTTTAAAATTAGAACCAACTTGTAGTTTCATTCTTGACGCGTTTGAGCCCGGAAACAACTTGTTGCTTCATTATTGGCTAGATTGAAGTTGGAAGCAACTTGTAGCTTCATTCCAGGCTCTTTTGAAGTTGGAAACAACTTGTAGCTTCATTTTCGGTTGTTTAAAATGAGAACCAACTTGTATTTCATTCTTGACTCGTTTGAGCCGGAAACAACTTGTTGCTTTATTATTGACTAGATTGAATTTGGAAACAACTTGTAGCTTTATTTTCAGTTGTTTAAAATTAAAACCAACTTGTAGTTTCATTCTTGACTCGTTGGAGCCGGAAACAAACTTTTGCTTTATTACTGGCTAGATTGAATTTGGAAACAACTTGTAGCTTCATTTTCGGTTGTTAAAAATTAGAATCAACTTGTAGTTTCATTCTAGACTCGGTTGAGCCCGGAAACAACTTGTTACTTCATTATTGGCTAGATTAAGGTTGGAAGCAACTTGTAGCTTCATTCCAGACTCGTTTGAAGTTGAAAACAACTTGTAGCTTCATTTTCGGTTGTTTAAAAGTAGAACCAACTTGTAGTTTCATTCTTGACTCGTTTGAGCCGGAAACAACTTGTTGCTTTATTATTGACTAGATTGAATTTGGAAACAACTTGTAGCTTTATTTTCGGTTGTTTAAAATTAGAATCAACTTGTAGTTTCATTCTTGATTCATTTGAGCCCGGAAACAACTTGTTGCTTCATTATTGGCTAGATTGAAGTTGGAAGCAACTTGTAGCTTCATTCCAGACTCGTTTGAAGTTGGAATCAACTTGTAGCTTCATTTTCGGTTGTTTAAAATTAGAACCAACTTGTAGTTTCATTCTTGACTCGTTTGAGCCGGGAACAACTTGTTGCTTTATTATTGGCTAGATTGAATTTGGAAACAATTTGTAGCTTCATTTTCGGTTGTTTAAAATTAGAATCAATTTGTAGTTTCATTCTTGACTCTTTGAGCCCGGAAACAACTTGTTGCTTCATTATTGGCTAGATTGAAGTTGGAAGCAACTTGTAGCTTCATTCCAGACTCGTTTGAAGTTGAAAACAACTTGTAGCTTCATTTTCGGTTGTTTAAAATTAGAACCAACTTGTAGTTTCATTCTTGACTCGTTTGAGCCGGAAACAACTTGTTGCTTTATTATTGACTAGATTGAATTTGGAAACAACTTGTAGCTTTATTTTCAGTTGTTTAAAATTAGAACCAACTTGTAGTTTCATTCTTGACTCGTTGGAGCCGGAAACAAACTTTTGCTTTATTACTGGCTAGATTGAATTTGGAAACAACTTGTAGCTTCATTTTCGGTTGTTAAAAATTAGAATCAACTTGTAGTTTCATTCTAGACTCGGTTGAGCCCGGAAACAACTTGTTACTTCATTATTGGCTAGATTAAGGTTGGAAGCAACTTGTAGCTTCATTCCAGACTCGTTTGAAGTTGAAAACAACTTGTAGCTTCATTTTCGGTTGTTTAAAAGTAGAACCAACTTGTAGTTTCATTCTTGACTCGTTTGAGCCGGAAACAACTTGTTGCTTTATTATTGCCTAGATTGAATTTGGAAACAACTTGTAACTTTATTTTCGGTTGTTTAAAATTAGAATCAACTTGTAGTTTCATTCTTGACTCATTTGAGCCCGGAAACAACTTGTTGCTTCATTATTGGCTAGATTGAAGTTGGAAGCAACTTGTAGCTTCATTCCAGACTCGTTTGAAGTTGAAAACAACTTGTAGCTTCATTTTCAGTTGTTTAAAATTAGAACCAACTTGTAGTTTCATTCTTGACTCGTTTGAGCCGGAAACAACTTGTTGCTTTATTATTGGCTAGATTGAATTTGGAAACAACTTGTAGATTGATTTTCGGTTGTTTAAAATTAGAATCAACTTGTAGTTTCATTCTTGACTCGTTTGAGCCCGGAAACAACTTGTTGCTTCATTATTGGCTAGATTGATGTTGGAAGCAACTTGTAGCTTCATTCCAGACTCGTTTGAAGTTGGAATCAACTTGTAGCTTCAGTTTCGGACTTTCGGTTGTTTAAATATAGAACCAACTTGTAGTTTCATTCTTGACTCGTTTGAGCCGGAAACAACTTGTTGCTTTATTATTGGCTAGATTGAATTTGGAAACAACTTGTAGCTTGATTTTCGGTTGTTTAAAATTAGAATCAACTTGTAGTTTCATTCATGAGTCGTTTGAGCCTGGAAACAACTTGTTGCTTCATTATTGGCTAGATTGAAGTTGGAAGCAACTTGTAGCTTCATTCCAGACTCGTTTGAAGTTGAAAACAACTTGTAGCTTCATTTTCAGTTGTTTAAAATTAGAACCAACTTGTAGTTTCATTCTTGACTCGTTTGAGCCGGAAACAACTTGTTGCTTTATTATTGGCTAGATTGAATTTGGAAACAACTTGTAGCTTGATTTTCGGTTGTTTAAAATTAGAATCAACTTGTAGTTTCATTCTTGACTCGTTTGAGCCCGGAAACAACTTGTTGCTTCATTATTGGCTAGATTGATGTTGGAAGCAACTTGTAGCTTCATTCCAGACTCGTTTGAAGTTGGAATCAACTTGTAGCTTCAGTTTCGGTTGTTTAAATATAGAACCAACTTGTAGTTTCATTCTTGACTCGTTTGAGCCGGAAACAACTTGTTGCTTTATTATTGGCTAGATTGAATTTGGAAACAATTTGTAGCTTCATTTTCGGTTTTTAAAATTAGAATCAACTTGTAGTTTCATTCTTGACTCGTTTGAGCCCGGAAACAACTTGTTGTAGCTTCATTCCAGACTCGTTTGAAGTTAAAAACAACTTGTAGCTTGATTTTCGGTTGTTTAAAATTAGAACCAACTTGTAGTTTCATTCTTGACGCGTTTGAGCCCGGAAACAACTTGTTGCTTCATTATTGGCTAGATTGAAGTTGGAAGCAACTTGTAGCTTCATTCCAGGCTCTTTTGAAGTTGGAAACAACTTGTAGCTTCATTTTCGGTTGTTTAAAATGAGAACCAACTTGTATTTCATTCTTGACTCGTTTGAGCCGGAAACAACTTGTTGTTTATTATTGACTAGATTGAATTTGGAAACAACTTGTAGCTTTATTTTCAGTTGTTTAAAATTAGAACCAACTTGTAGTTTCATTCTTGACTCGTTGGAGCCGGAAACAAACTTTTGCTTTATTACTGGCTAGATTGAATTTGGAAACAACTTGTAGCTTCATTTTCGGTTGTTAAAAATTAGAATCAACTTGTAGTTTCATTCTAGACTCGGTTGAGCCCGGAAACAACTTGTTACTTCATTATTGGCTAGATTAAGGTTGGAAGCAACTTGTAGCTTCATTCCAGACTCGTTTAAAGTTGAAAACAACTTGTAGCTTCATTTTCGGTTGTTTAAAAGTAGAACCAACTTGTAGTTTCATTCTTGACTCGTTTGAGCCGGAAACAACTTGTTGCTTTATTATTGGCTAGATTGAATTTGGAAACAACTTGTAGCTTGATTTTCGGTTGTTTAAAATTAGAATCAACTTGTAGTTTCATTCTTGACTCGTTTGAGCCCGGAAACAACTTGTTGCTTCATTATTGGCTAGATTGATGTTGGAAGCAACTTGTAGCTTCATTCCAGACTCGTTTGAAGTTGGAATCAACTTGTAGCTTCAGTTTCGGTTGTTTAAATATAGAACCAACTTGTAGTTTCATTCTTGACTCGTTTGAGCCGGAAACAACTTGTTGCTTTATTATTGGCTAGATTGAATTTGGAAACAATTTGTAGCTTCATTTTCGGTTTTTAAAATTAGAATCAACTTGTAGATTCATTCTTGACTCGTTTGAGCCCGGAAACAACTTGTTGTAGCTTCATTCCAGACTCGTTTGAAGTTAAAAACAACTTGTAGCTTCATTTTCGGTTGTTTAAAATTAGAACCAACTTGTAGTTTCATTCTTGACGCGTTTGAGCCCGGAAACAACTTGTTGCTTCATTATTGGCTAGATTGAAGTTGGAAGCAACTTGTAGCTTCATTCCAGGCTCTTTTGAAGTTGGAAACAACTTGTAGCTTCATTTTCGGTTGTTTAAAATGAGAACCAACTTGTATTTCATTCTTGACTCGTTTGAGCCGGAAACAACTTGTTGCTTTATTATTGACTAGATTGAATTTGGAAACAACTTGTAGCTTTATTTTCAGTTGTTTAAAATTAGAACCAACTTGTAGTTTCATTCTTGACTCGTTGGAGCCGGAAACAAACTTTTGCTTTATTACTGGCTAGATTGAATTTGGAAACAACTTGTAGCTTCATTTTCGGTTGTTAAAAATTAGAATCAACTTGTAGTTTCATTCTAGACTCGGTTGAGCCCGGAAACAACTTGTTACTTCATTATTGGCTAGATTAAGGTTGAAAGCAACTTGTAGCTTCATTCCAGACTCGTTTGAAGTTGAAAACAACTTGTAGCTTCATTTTCGGTTGTTTAAAAGTAGAACCAACTTGTAGTTTCATTCTTGACTTGTTTGAGCCGGAAACAACTTGTTGCTTTATTATTGACTAGATTGAATTTGGAAACAACTTGTAGCTTTATTTTCGGTTGTTTAAAATTAGAATCAACTTGTAGTTTCATTCCTGACTCATTTGAGCCCGGAAACAACTTGTTGCTTCATTATTGGCTAGATTGAAGTTGGAAGCAACTTGTAGCTTCATTCCAGACTCGTTTGAAGTTGGAATCAACTTGTAGCTTCATTTTCGGTTGTTTAAAATTAGAACCAACTTGTAGTTTCATTCTTGACTCGTTTGAGCCGGGAACAACTTGTTGCTTTATTATTGGCTAGATTGAATTTAGAAACAATTTGTAGCTTCATTTTCGGTTGTTTAAAATTAGAATCAATTTGTAGTTTCATTCTTGACTCTTTGAGCCCGGAAACAACTTGTTGCTTCATTATTGGCTAGATTGAAGTTGGAAGCAACTTGTAGCTTCATTCCAGACTCGTTTGAAGTTGAAAACAACTTGTAGCTTCATTTTTGGTTGTTTAAAATTAGAACCAACTTGTAGTTTCATTCTTGACTCGTTTGAGCCGGAAACAAACTTTTGCTTTATTACTGGCTAGATTGAATTTGGAAACAACTTGTAGCTTCATTTTCGGTTGTTAAAAATTAGAATACTTGTAGTTTCATTCTAGACTCGGTTGAGCCCGGAAACAACTTGTTACTTCATTATTGGCTAGATTAAGGTTGGAAGCAACTTGTAGCTTCATTCCAGACTCGTTTGAAGTTGAAAACAACTTGTAGCTTCATTTTCGGTTGTTTAAAAGTAGAACCAACTTGTAGTTTCATTCTTGACTCGTTTGAGCCGGAAACAACTTGTTGCTTTATTATTGCCTAGATTGAATTTGGAAACAACTTGTAGCTTTATTTTCGGTTGTTTAAAATTAGAATCAACTTGTAGTTTCATTCTTGACTCATTTGAGCCCGGAAACAACTTGTTGCTTCATTATTGGCTAGATTGAAGTTGGAAGCAACTTGTAGCTTCATTCCAGACTCGTTTGAAGTTGAAAACAACTTGTAGCTTCATTTTCAGTTGTTTAAAATTAGAACCAACTTGTAGTTTCATTCTTGACTCGTTTGAGCCGGAAACAACTTGTTGCTTTATTATTGGCTAGATTGAATTTGGAAACAACTTGTAGCTTGATTTTCGGTTGTTTAAAATTAGAATCAACTTGTAGTTACATTCTTGACTCGTTTGAGCCTGGAAACAACTTGTTGCTTCATTATTGGCTAGATTGATGTTGGAAGCAACTTGTAGCTTCATTCCAGACTCGTTTGAAGTTGTAATCAACTTGTAGCTTCAGTTTCGGTTGTTTAAATATAGAACCAACTTGTAGTTTCTTTCTTGACTCGTTTGAGCCGGAAACAACTTGTTGCTTTATTATTGGCTAGATTGAATTTGGAAACAACTTGTAGCTTGATTTTCGGTTGTTTAAAATTAGAATCAACTTGTAGTTTCATTCATGAGTCGTTTGAGCCTGGAAACAACTTGTTGCTTCATTATTGGCTAGATTGAAGTTGGAAGCAACTTGTAGCTTCATTCCAGACTCGTTTGAAGTTGGAATCAACTTGTAGCTTCATTTTCGGTTGTTTAAAATTAGAACCAACTTGTAGTTTCATTCTTGACTCATTTGAGCCGAGAACAACTTGTTGCTTTATTATTGGCTAGATTGAATTTGGAAACAACTTGTAGGTTGATTTTCGGTTGTTTAAAATTAGAATCAACTTGTAGTTTCATTCATGAGTCGTCTGAGCCTGGAAACAACTTGTTGCTTCATTATTGGCTAGATTGAAGTTGGAAGCAACTTGTAGCTTCATTCCAGGCTCTTTTGAAGTTGAAAACAACTTGTAGCTTCATTTTCGGTTGTTTAAAATGAGAACCAACTTGTAGTTTCATTCTTGACTCGTTTGAGCCGGAAACAACTTGTTGCTTTATTATTGGCTAGATTGAATTTGGAAACAACTTGTAGGTTGATTTTCGGTTGTTTAAAATTAGAATCAACTTGTAGTTTCATTCATGAGTCGTCTGAGCCTGGAAACAACTTGTTGCTTCATTATTGGCTAGATTGAAGTTGGAAGCAACTTGTAGCTTCATTCCAGACTCGTTTGAAGTTGGAATCAACTTGTAGCTTCATTTTCGGTTGTTTAAAATTAGAACCAACTTGTAGTTTCATTCTTGACTCATTTGAGCCGAGAACACCTTGTTGCTTTATTATTGGCTAGATTGAATTTGGAAACAATTTGTAGCTTCATTTTCGGTTGTTTAAAATTAGAATCAATTTGTAGTTTCATTCTTGACTCTTTGAGCCCGGAAACAACTTGTTACTTCATTATTGGCTAGATTGAAGTTGGAAGCAACTTGTAGCTTCATTCCAGAGTCGTTTGAAGTTGAAAACAACTTGTAGCTTCATTTTCGGTTGTTTAAAATTAGAACCAACTTGTAGTTTCATTCTTGACTCGTTTGAGCCGGGAACAACTTGTTGCTTTATTATTGGCTAGATTGAATTTGGAAACAATTTGTAGCTTCATTTTCGGTTATTTAAAATTAGAATCAACTTGTAGTTTCATTCTTGACTCGTTTGAGCCCGGAAACAACTTGTTGTAGCTTCATTCCAGACTCGTTTGAAGTTTAAAACAACTTGTAGCTTCATTTTCGGTTGTTTAAAATTAGAACCAACTTGTAGTTTCATTCTTGACGCGTTTGAGCCCGGAAACAACTTGTTGCTTCATTATTGGCTAGATTGAAGTTGGAAGCAACTTGTAGCTTCATTCCAGGCTCTTTTGAAGTTGACAACAACTTGTAGCTTCATTTTCGGTTGTTTAAAATGAGAACCAACTTGTAGTTTCATTCTTGACTCGTTTGAGCCGGAAACAACTTGTTGCTTTATTATTGACTAGATTGAATTTGGAAACAACTTGTAGCTTTATTTTCAGTTGTTTAAAATTAGAACCAACTTGTAGTTTCATTCTTGACTCGTTGGAGCCGGAAACAAACTTTTGCTTTATTACTGGCTAGATTGAATTTGGAAACAACTTGTAGCTTCATTTTCGGTTGTTAAAAATTAGAATCAACTTGTAGTTTCATTCTAGACTCGGTTGAGCCCGGAAACAACTTGTTACTTCATTATTGGCTAGATTAAGGTTGGAAGCAACTTGTAGCTTCATTCCAGACTCGTTTGAAGTTGAAAACAACTTGTGGCTTCATTTTCGGTTGTTAAAAATTAGAACCAACTTGTAGTTTCATTCTTGACTCGTTTGAGCCGGAAACAGCTTGTTGCTTTATTATTGACTAGATTGAATTTGGAAACAACTTGTAGCTTTATTTTCGGTTGTTTAAAATTAGAATCAACTTGTAGTTTCATTCTTGACTCATTTGAGCCCGGAAACAACTTGTTGCTTCATTATTGGCTAGATTGAAGTTGGAAGCAACTTGTAGCTTCATTCCAGACTCGTTTGAAGTTGAAAACAACTTGTAGCTTCATTTTCAGTTGTTTAAAATTAGAACCAACTTGTAGTTTCATTCTTGACTCGTTTGAGCCGGAAACAACTTGTTGCTTTATTATTGGCTAGATTGAATTTGGAAACAACTTGTAGCTTGATTTTCGGTTGTTTAAAATTAGAATCAACTTGTAGTTTCATTCTTGACTCATTTGAGCCCGGAAACAACTTGTTGCTTCATTATTGGCTAGATTGAAGTTGGAAGCAACTTGTAGCTTCATTCCAGACTCGTTTGAAGTTGAAAACAACTTGTAGCTTCATTTTCAGTTGTTTAAAATTAGAACCAACTTGTAGTTTCATTCTTGACTCGTTTGAGCCGGAAACAACTTGTTGCTTTATTATTGGCTAGATTGAATTTGGAAACAACTTGTAGCTTGATTTTCGGTTGTTTAAAATTAGAATCAACTTGTAGTTTCATTCATGAGTCGTTTGAGCCTGGAAACAACTTGTTGCTTCATTATTGGCTAGATTGAAGTTGGAAGCAACTTGTAGCTTCATTCCAGACTCGTTTGAAGTTGAAAACAACTTGTAGCTTCATTTTCAGTTGTTTAAAATTAGAACCAACTTGTAGTTTCATTCTTGACTCGTTTGAGCCGGAAACAACTTGTTGCTTTATTATTGGCTAGATTGAATTTGGAAACAACTTGTAGCTTGATTTTCGGTTGTTTAAAATTAGAATCAACTTGTAGTTTCATTCTTGACTCGTTTGAGCCCGGAAACAACTTGTTGCTTCATTATTGGCTAGATTGATGTTGGAAGCAACTTGTAGCTTCATTCCAGACTCGTTTGAAGTTGGAATCAACTTGTAGCTTCAGTTTCGGTTGTTTAAATATAGAACCAACTTGTAGTTTCATTCTTGACTCGTTTGAGCCGGAAACAACTTGTTGCTTTATTATTGGCTAGATTGAATTTGGAAACAATTTGTAGCTTCATTTTCGGTTTTTAAAATTAGAATCAACTTGTAGTTTCATTCTTGACTCGTTTGAGCCCGGAAACAACTTGTTGTAGCTTCATTCCAGACTCGTTTGAAGTTAAAAACAACTTGTAGCTTCATTTTCGGTTGTTTAAAATTAGAACCAACTTGTAGTTTCATTCTTGACGCGTTTGAGCCCGGAAACAACTTGTTGCTTCATTATTGGCTAGATTGAAGTTGGAAGCAACTTGTAGCTTCATTCTAGGCTCTTTTGAAGTTGGAAACAACTTGTAGCATCATTTTCGGTTGTTTAAAATGAGAACCAACTTGTATTTCATTCTTGACTCGTTTGAGCCGGAAACAACTTGTTGCTTTATTATTGACTAGATTGAATTTGGAAACAACTTGTAGCTTTATTTTCAGTTGTTTAAAATTAGAACCAACTTGTAGTTTCATTCTTGACTCGTTGGAGCCGGAAACAAACTTTTGCTTTATTACTGGCTAGATTGAATTTGGAAACAACTTGTAGCTTCATTTTCGGTTGTTAAAAATTAGAATCAACTTGTAGTTTCATTCTAGACTCGGTTGAGCCCGGAAACAACTTGTTACTTCATTATTGGCTAGCACTACTAGAAACAGAGCAATAGACATCGGTCAAGAACCGATGTTAAAAAATTTTGTAAGCGATGTCTTCGCATGTGTAGAGAAAGGTCCTACATATTTAACATCGGTTGTGAGCCGATGTTAAATACAAACAAAGACATCGTCTCGCACTTAGTTTCTGATGTCGTTTTTGAATTGTATTACATTTAATGACAGTATTTCTATTTGAATATTGGTTTATCTCCTGATATATGTCAATTTTAGCATGTCACATTATAGAGAAAATAAGATAAAGACATCGTTTCTTAAAAACGATATGATGTCCACAGGAACCTTTAACATCACCCCTTTCTAGTTAGCTGATGTAGTAACTTGTTTTAACATGGTTTTTTTTAAGAAATCAATGTTAAAATTGTACAAAGACATCTCTATTTTAGATTTACCAATGTAATATCAAATTTTTGGTTCTTGTTTGCCTATAAGTAACCGATGTAAAAACTCAATAGGACATCATCTTCTTCTAATGCACTGATGTGTTCTGTGTTTAAAGACATTGTTTTTTTAATTATAACCGTTGTCATTTACATGTATCAACATCGATTTATTTTGTGCCCGCTGTTGCTTTGGTTTACAAGTCACCCCTGCCTTTTATATATATATGAACCAAAAAACCAAAATCACCATTCAAGAAACCAACAAAAAACTACCAATAACCAACCAACCAAAAACTACCAATAACCAACAAATCAAAAACTACCAATAATATCACCATTTATATAAATTCCATCCAAACATCCAATATCTTCTAAAAGTACCATTCAAGAATCCATCCAACATATATAATTCCAAACAATTACCAACCAAATAATACCACTAGTTTCTCCAACCAACCAAAAACTACCAACCTCATTAACTAGTACCTATCGATCTGAATCATAAGTACGACATGTCTAGACAAAATGTTATAGCATAATGTTTGAAGATCGATCAAGTACTAGACCAAAATATGAGCAGACCAGGATATATACAACTAGCTACTGGACAGGAGGCCATATCTATCACAATTTGTCTTGGATATAGGCAAGCGTCTCTACACGAACCTCATCCAGCTCCTCCATCTTGTAAGATTTACGACTCTTGTTAGCCCACTGAAAAGTATAAGAAACAGACAACAATAATAGTTAAGCAGCTGTAAAACAAAAAACCTAGCAATAATAGTCAAGTACTTGCATCAGAACACCAAATCTATACCTTAGTTATAAAAGTCATTTCTTTATCCTCGATTATATCTTTCATATAGCGCATAATCGCGTAACCACATTCACGGCCACCTGGTTGCTTAGGAGATCCCTAATAAAATTAGAGTTTACTATTTATCAGCACAACAAACATAAAATTTGATCTGCTGATCACTGATATTCAAATGCTAAAATATACTTACAGCCAAATTTTTAATTTTAGGAACAGCGTTTCCCCTTCCAGTCTGAGCTTTAAAAGTCTTAAATGCACTACAGTAAAGAATGTTTTCGTGTCCTTAGTTTTAGGGACAATAAGAAAATTCAACATAGATACATTTAAATTTGACAAACAAATTTAAAGAATTCACCTTAATAATGGTTTTTCCAAGTGAGGAAAATGAGTTGGATGCGACAGAGGATTGAGGATAAAAATTTCACCAGCATAAATTACGACCAAAATCCAATGATAACTGTTTTCATTTAAAATTTAAGTAAGGTCAGATTCATCGCCAAATCTCAATCAAGAACATGAGATCATAATTACAAAGGCTGTCGATACTTACTTGAAATTATGCGGCATCAAGAACATGCGATCATAGCTGCCATTCATCAACCGCTTAACAACATAAGTTTCAAACTCCTTGTTAAGGTTAAATGTGGCCCCAGGATCAATAAAGCCATACACATCCATTTCATTATTCTCACGAATCATACCGTGCAAGTAACTACAAATAAATAAATATTAATAAAATATCACAGTATTTTGCAATATTAATATCGAAAATGAAACAAGAATATGGAGTAAAAAAACTTACGACATATGTGCTGTTATTGCAGCTTGGCCAATCTCTTCAAATTTTAATAAAGCAATTAAATTCTCATGCAATATGTAGATAACCTTATCACAACCAAACACCTCAACGTCACATGGAATTGCAATAGAGTCCCCAGTCTCTTTCATTATGGTTGTTGCATGTTTATACAACAAGTTAAAACCATTGGGCACACTGTTAGCTACCTCCACTTTCTTAAACTTAGCAACCACATTTCGCATCTCAATTTTGTCTTTTTTCTTCGATGCATCCTTTCTTGTTTTCTGCAAATAAATAATCAGAACTTCAATAACACATTTTTTTCCTAGAAATAACACAGACACGTAAATAAAACACACGTAAATACAATAAAATGGATACAAAGTAAGGAATACCACAGCAGGTGGAATAGTGATCAAGTCCTCTGGCCAAGAAACCATAGAACCAATTGCTTGTTTCACAGTCTCTAGTTCACCCTCTACTGGCACAGGAAGTAAGGCATCTCCCTGGATGGCTCCGTCCACCGCAACACGAACATGTCCAGGCTGGATAGGCACACCATGAACTACAGTATTCAATTCTATATCATCAAAAATCGTGCCGAATGCAACCTTGTTTTCTATGTTGTCTACAGACAACTCACAGGATCGCGGACCCTGCATTCAGATAGTATTTATTGTCATGTACATATAGTGTTTTCTATGGACAATTATCTCTCCTGTTTAGTTATAAGTATATATACACAACTTTTTACCTTCTTTGCGGGTGGAGGGGGGTCCCCACCAACATATTCAATATCGACATCAACAATCAACTCCTCCCTCAAAGTTGGTGCAGCTGCTGGTATAACCGCTCCTTGGTTATGTGCTGCTTTCTCTACTGGACAACTGTCTTTGTCCGACAGTGGAGAGGATGTAATATTGGATGCACTAAGAAGAGATTTAAGCGCATTAATCTCTTGCTTTGTTCTCTCCATTTCCTCCTTGTAACTCTCCATTTCTTGCTTTGTTCTCTCCATCTCCTATCTTGTTCTCTCCATTTCCTCATCCCTTATACGATCACGATCTTCCAGCTCACTCTTGGTAATTCTTCTTTTTTTTTCTTTTGGCAAATCAAACCATAGTTTTGGGGTGATATAACTTCCAATTCCTCGAACCCTGCCTGAATGCTCGGGAGTCTCGAGTGCTCTAGTTAATACGTCATCACTTCCAGACGGCTGAAATTCACCTTTTTTCTTCATCTCTAGTAAGTTATCCTATAAACACCACGTGTGCATTCAGAAAGAAAGCATAAAATGCACATAATTGATTAATAAAACAATTAAAAAACAAAACACAAAGACTATAGCTTACAATTTTTTTAAGAACATCACTCAACCCGGTATCAACTACCATACCCTCCGCTGTTTGACGTGCCTTCTTCCAGAGAATCGCTCGATCGGGTTTCTCTCCAGGCTTCAACCTTCCCGCCTTCACCTGATCAGAATGGAAGAGTATTTATAATCATATTAATTATGAAACTGGAAATTACAATAAGAGTAAGGAATTTCGTACTTCTTCTTCTTCTAAACCAATGTAGCCTTTCCTGGACAGCCGATGTGGATACTTCCGTTGCTCTACTATTTTGCTCTGTTTTGCACGAAGTTTCTGAAAAAATAATAGACAATAAAGGAATTAAAGGAAGAATTTAAAATGCAAATGTGATTTAAAAATAAATGTAAAACAATACCATCCACTTATCACTCGTCCTTTCAGCAACAAATCTCTTCCAAACATCTTTACCAACAAATCCGTACTTTTTTGGAGGCTTCCGCAGTTTCTTCTTGTCTCCCTTGAATGGAATGACATAATCAGTAGTCAATTCAGATTTGAATTGTCTCCACTTTGTTCCAGCAGACTTCAGAACAAGCGACTCACATTCCTCAGGAATTTTAAAAGCATTCTGAAACAATTAACAACTATATATAAGTCAACAGTACTAAATATATATATAACACATGAAAATTCATTTACTAAACAATTAACAACTATATATAAGTCTATAGGACTATGTAATTTTATTATTTTATTAGATTTTACCTGGATATCCATCCATAACTTATTTTTTAATTCACGTTCGACAAATGGCCAGCTTTTAATATCGATCGGAATCATAGTCCTCGCCAACATTCCTATGTAAGACTGCAAAGTGTGCCTAACTCTTCCCACTGGAACTCCAATATAATTGCATCTAACTTTGAACTTCTTGCCCTGAGCCTTTTTTACCACCACTTTATACATAGACGAAGGACCTCGAGCACCTCCATATCGTTTTTTTTTAGTTTCTGTAGTAGTAGTTTCTGATTGTGTAATTTCAGGTTGTGTTTCTTGTCCTGCATCAACCAGCTGATCAGCATTATCCTGCACAGCTGTCGGCTTGGATTTCTTGGATTTCTTAACTTTCTGCTTTTTTGGTGCCATTCTTTTCCTTCAATCTGTTGATTCAATATAAGCCAATTGCAGGTGAACAATTATAAAATACAGGTGAATAGTTAGAAAGTAAGCAGGCAAAAGAATAACGTTGAAAAATTAAAAAATGCACGTAACACATATTGCAATAGATTAAAGTCTAACTATCAGACATGGTAAAGGCAAATAAAAAGATGCAATATATTAAAAACAACAAACTTATCCTAGGTTGACTTTTTAAGCCAAATTCCCTGAATGTTCTGTCTACAATGACTAACACTATGCTCAAGGGCATCAACATCACATGTGGGTATAGCAGAGCAGAATGGGGGATTTTCCAAGACCGTGTCTCCTAAATCATCTTCATTATACACATCGTGATAGTCTCGAGTCGTAGAGGTTAATACAACAGACCATCTAGCATCAACCGGATCTTCAACGTAAAAAACTTGCTTTACTTGGTCAACGGACACAAATTTATCTTTCTTGTGCCCTTGTCGACTAAAGTCCACAAGTGTGAATCCAAGGTCGTCTACCTTAATTCCTCTCTCATTCTCTGCCCACTTACACAAGAACAAGGGAGCTTTGAATTCATGATAATCTAACTCCCATATATCTAAGATCATTCCATAAAATTTCATATCGCTCTCCACGGGATTCAAATCCTTAGCACTGGAGACTTGGACTGTCTTCGCCACTAAAGAAACACCACTGTTTTGGACAACTCTCAAATCATCTCGCTCCTTTGTAAAGTACCGGACTCCATCAACTAGATATGCTCCATATGTCAAAACATAATAAGATGGTTTTCCTGCCAACCATCTAATCGTTTCAGAAACACTATCAACATTCTCCTTAATTTCATTGCTAACCTGCACATATAACCGGAAAAAATGAATTCATCAATCTTATTTCATGATTGGAAATACTTGAATAAAAATAAACAATGGCCAAACTTACTTTTTTTTCAAACCAATCAGCAAATAGCCGATTGTGTTCACCCATCATCCACTGAGCACTTTTTTTTTTCCCTTGGTAAAGTCTTTCAAGATACTCCTTATGCATCCTGAAAAATGACAATATTAAACAAAAAAGATGTATCTAATATATAAGAAGATGTAGTTACAAGTAATAGCTTAGACTTACAAAATATAAGGATAGACTTCAGAGTTGTTTTGAAGGACATGCAGATGTGCCTCGTCTCGCTCGTTTTCTTCAACTGATATTACTTTTGCAGCAGATAATGGACCCGAAAGCTTGCTTTTTTCATTCGGAAGTCCTGCAGTGCCACTCTGTCCAACAAATTCTGAGCAGAACTCAACTGATTCTTCTTTTATATAGCTTTCGGCTATACAACCCTCCGGATAATAACGATTTCGAACATAACTCTTTAACACTTTATTAAACCTTTCAAATGCATACATCCATCTATAGAAAACTGGTCCACATAAACGCAATTCTCTAACCAGGTGGACTGTCAAATGTATCATTACATCAAAAAACGAGGGGGGAAATATCTTTTCAAGCTCACACAAAGTCACTATCACATCTGATTGCAGTTTATCTAGTTTTGATACATCTACAACTTTGTTACACAATGAGTTGAAAAAGAAACACAATCTAATTATGCTGATTCTAACATGTTTCGGAAGAACAGATCGAATGGCAACAGGGAGCAACTGTTGGAGGAGGATGTGGCAGTCATGGGACTTTAGCCCGTACATTTTCATATCAGACATCGACACACAATTTTTGATGTTTGATGAATGTCCAAAAGGAACTTTCATGTATAAGAATGATGACAAAACTTTCTTTTTTTCCGCCTTTGACAGAGTATAAGGTGCAGGGGGCAAGTAGGTTTTTTTTTCTCCTACTTGTGGAGCTAAATCACCCCTGACACCCATCTCCATCATATCACGGCGAGATGCTTCACTGTCTTTAGATTTATGCCGCATATTTAGAAGGGTACCAATGAGACTATCACAGACATTTTTTTCGATGTGCATTACATCGAGACAATGGCGAATGTGGTGAAACTTCCAGTATTCTAACTCGAAGAAAATTGACTTCTTTTTCCATACACATTCTACCCTCTGGGAATTCTTCACTTCTTTCCCAAAAGTAAACTTCACTTCTTGCTGCTGCGCTAATACTTCTTCTCCGGAAAGGGGTTCACGTGCCTGTCCATGCTCTTGTTCTCCATTAAAACTTGTCTTCTGCCTCCTATATGGATGATGTCGAGGCAAGTACCGGCGATGGCCTTGGTAGCACATTTTTCGACTATGAGTCAAGTATTTAGCTATGGTATCATCGCAGCATATTGGACATGCCATATACCCCTTATTAACGCAGCCAGACAGATTACCATATGCAGGGAAGTCATTTATCGTCCACAACAATATTGCTCTTAAAGTGAAATAAGATTTACTATACCCGTCGAAAACATTTGGTTCCCCCTCTTCCCAGAGCTTTTTTAGATCATCAATCATTGGTTGTAGGTATACATCTATATTATTTCCCGGCTCATGCGGACCAGAAACTAATAATGTTAACATCATAAACTTCCTCTTCATGCATAGCCATGGAGGAAGATTATAAGTTACCAACACCACTGGCCAGCAGCTATACCTATTGATTAGCTTATTAGTATGTGGATTTATACCATCAGCCGACAACGCTAAGCGAAGATTTCTAGACTCGCTACCAAAGATGGGCCACCTATGATCGATATTCCTCCAAGAAGGAGAGTCGGCTGGATGGCGCATCAGGCCATCTTGAATTCGGTGGTTTGCATGCCAAGACATCATTTCAGCAGTAGAAGGAGATTTAAACAACCGTTTAAATCTGGGAATAATAGGGAAGTACCATAAAACTTTTGCTGGAACATTGGTCCTAACTCTACCATCCTTCCCCAATTTCCAACGAGATAAATTACACTTGGGACACTTGGAACCTTCACTATATACACCCCTATACAGTATGCAATCATTAGGACATGCGTGGATTTTTATATAATCAAGTCCTAGATCAGATAGGTTCTTTTTGCTTCATATGCATTAACAGGCAAAACATGACCACTTGGAAGGAAAGAGCCAACAGAAGACAACAAGTCGGTAAAGGCAGCATCGCTAATGCCAAACCTCGATTTCCAATTATGCAGTTTTAACATCGACTCTAACTTAGTGCACTCACTACCCTCAAACAGAGGTTGTTCAGCGTCGGCCACAAACCTCTTAAACTCATGTGCCTCCTCATCATAATCACCAGTACCATATGCTGCCTCACAAACTTGTTTTGTTTGTGTGGCAGCAACTCTGTTCAAGTCAGGAGGGTATGAACTACCAGCTGAAGACCTAGTTTCGACACATTTTTCTCCATGCCAAATCCATTCAGTGTACCCTAAACTAAAACCGTTCTCATATAAATGACCTCTGATGATTTTCACAGAAAATTTTTTGAAATTACCACAACGACCACACGGACAAGGAATGTTTTTACAATCAACTGCATTTTCTTTGGCAAAGATCAAGAAATTTTCAACCCCTATTTCGTAGTCTAATGAATCCCTATCTTTCAAAATCCACGACTTATCCATAAATTTCACAAGAAGGTATCACCAAACCAACCTACCTGATTATCATTCAAACATACACAAGAAATACAATTTAATACATATTCACAAAAAACAAATAAGCACAAAACCAGCAAGGATCCTAAATTATTTTATATATGATATATAAAAAACAAATAAGCACAAAACCAGCAAGGTATCTCCTAATGTTTATATATGATATATAAAAATGTACACATAACTGTAAGATGCTAAGCTTAGCATCTCCTGGTGTTTAGATATGAAATATACAAACAAAAATATACCAATCGAACACAAGAATGTAAATGCATGCTGTTAAAATTTTAAAATCAAATCAATCAAACAAAAAATGAGAAACTTCATACCTTAAAACAACCCGAAAGCTAATTCGAAAGCTACTTCCAGATCTGTCGAAAAGGAGAGCAAGAAATTAACAAAACAAAGCAAGAGCAAACAAGCAAAAAGACCCAAAATTAAGATCAAAATAGCAAAATCAAAAGACCCAAAACCATACCAAGAAGTTAGGAACCCAAAGCAAGCTCCATTGTAGCTAATTCAAAACTAGGGTTTTGGTCACAGCTGCTGAGAGATGAGTTCAAGCCTGGTGAGAGATGGAGGTGAGAGAGAGATGCTCAGAGATGGATATGAGAGGGAGAGAGCTGGAGGAGATGCGAGAGAGAGAGAGTCGAGAGAGAGAGCAGTGCAGAGTCGAGAGGAGAAAGGGGGGAAAACGGGGAGCAAATATTTGGTTAAGGGCGGGGAGGTGTATTTTGTGTAATAAAAGAAGCGGGGTGTGTAATAAGATAGACAAAATAATTACAAGTACTGGGCGCTTTTTTTAAATTTTTTTAAAAATGGAGATTAGACAGCGGTTCTTTTATAAACCGATGCTAGAAATGGTTTTAACATCGGTTAAAAACTTGACGATGTTAAAAACCTTTTTAACATCGGTGGCATCACCGACCGCTGTTAAATGGGTGATGTCTTTTGCACTTTTTCTAGTAGTGTAGATTAAGGTTGGAAGCAACTTGTAGCTTCATTCCAGACTCGTTTGAAGTTGAAAACAACTTGTAGCTTCATTTTCGGTTGTTTAAAAGTAGAACCAACTTGTAGTTTCATTCTTGACTCGTTTGAGCCGGAAACAACTTGTTGCTTTATTATTGGCTAGATTGAATTTGGAAACAACTTGTAGCTTGATTTTCGGTTGTTTAAAATTAGAATCAACTTGTAGTTTCATTCTTGACTCGTTTGAGCCCGGAAACAAGTTGTTGCTTCATTATTGGCTAGATTGATGTTGGAAGCAACTTGTAGCTTCATTCCAGACTCGTTTGAAGTTGGAATCAACTTGTAGCTTCAGTTTCGGTTGTTTAAATATAGAACCAACTTGTAGTTTCATTCTTGACTCGTTTGAGCCGGAAACAACTTGTTGCTTTATTATTGGCTAGATTGAATTTGGAAACAATTTGTAGCTTCATTTTCGGTTTTTAAAATTAGAATCAACTTGTAGATTCATTCTTGACTCGTTTGAGCCCGGAAACAACTTGTTGTAGCTTCATTCCAGACTCGTTTGAAGTTAAAAACAACTTGTAGCTTCATTTTCGGTTGTTTAAAATTAGAACCAACTTGTAGTTTCATTCTTGACGCGTTTGAGCCCGGAAACAACTTGTTGCTTCATTATTGGCTAGATTGAAGTTGGAAGCAACTTGTAGCTTCATTCCAGGCTCTTTTGAAGTTGGAAACAACTTGTAGCTTCATTTTCGGTTGTTTAAAATGAGAACCAACTTGTATTTCATTCTTGACTCGTTTGAGCCGGAAACAACTTGTTGCTTTATTATTGACTAGATTGAATTTGGAAACAACTTGTAGCTTTATTTTCAGTTGTTTAAAATTAGAACCAACTTGTAGTTTCATTCTTGACTCGTTGGAGCCGGAAACAAACTTTTGCTTTATTACTGGCTAGATTGAATTTGGAAACAACTTGTAGCTTCATTTTCGGTTGTTAAAAATTAGAATCAACTTGTAGTTTCATTCTAGACTCGGTTGAGCCCGGAAACAACTTGTTACTTCATTATTGGCTAGATTAAGGTTGAAAGCAACTTGTAGCTTCATTCCAGACTCGTTTGAAGTTGAAAACAACTTGTAGCTTCATTTTCGGTTGTTTAAAAGTAGAACCAACTTGTAGTTTCATTCTTGACTCGTTTGAGCCGGAAACAACTTGTTGCTTTATTATTGACTAGATTGAATTTGGAAACAACTTGTAGCTTTATTTTCGGTTGTTTAAAATTAGAATCAACTTGTAGTTTCATTCCTGACTCATTTGAGCCCGGAAACAACTTGTTGCTTCATTATTGGCTAGATTGAAGTTGGAAGCAACTTGTAGCTTCATTCCAGACTCGTTTGAAGTTGGAATCAACTTGTAGCTTCATTTTCGGTTGTTTAAAATTAGAACCAACTTGTAGTTTCATTCTTGACTCGTTTGAGCCGGGAACAACTTGTTGCTTTATTATTGGCTAGATTGAATTTGGAAACAATTTGTAGCTTCATTTTCGGTTGTTTAAAATTAGAATCAATTTGTAGTTTCATTCTTGACTCTTTGAGCCCGGAAACAACTTGTTGCTTCATTATTGGCTAGATTGAAGTTGGAAGCAACTTGTAGCTTCATTCCAGACTCGTTTGAAGTTGAAAACAACTTGTAGCTTCATTTTTGGTTGTTTAAAATTAGAACCAACTTGTAGTTTCATTCTTGACTCGTTTGAGCCGGAAACAACTTGTTGCTTTATTATTGACTAGATTGAATTTGGAAACAACTTGTAGCTTTATTTTCAGTTGTTTAAAATTAGAACCAACTTGTAGTTTCATTCTTTACTCGTTGGAGCCGGAAACAAACTTTTGCTTTATTACTGGCTAGATTGAATTTGGAAACAACTTGTAGCTTCATTTTCGGTTGTTAAAAATTAGAATACTTGTAGTTTCATTCTAGACTCGGTTGAGCCCGGAAACAACTTGTTACTTCATTATTGGCTAGATTAAGGTTGGAAGCAACTTGTAGCTTCATTCCAGACTCGTTTGAAGTTGAAAACAACTTGTAGCTTCATTTTCGGTTGTTTAAAAGTAGAACCAACTTGTAGTTTCATTCTTGACTCGTTTGAGCCGGAAAAAACTTGTTGCTTTATTATTGGCTAGATTGAATTTGGAAACAACTTGTAGCTTGATTTTCGGTTGTTTAAAATTAGAATCAACTTGTAGTTTCATTCTTGACTCGTTTGAGCCCGGAAACAAGTTGTTGCTTCATTATTGGCTAGATTGATGTTGGAAGCAACTTGTAGCTTCATTCCAGACTCGTTTGAAGTTGGAATCAACTTGTAGCTTCAGTTTCGGTTGTTTAAATATAGAACCAACTTGTAGTTTCATTCTTGACTCGTTTGAGCCGGAAACAACTTGTTGCTTTATTATTGGCTAGATTGAATTTGGAAACAATTTGTAGCTTCATTTTCGGTTTTTAAAATTAGAATCAACTTGTAGATTCATTCTTGACTCGTTTGAGCCCGGAAACAACTTGTTGTAGCTTCATTCCAGACTCGTTTGAAGTTAAAAACAACTTGTAGCTTCATTTTCGGTTGTTTAAAATTAGAACCAACTTGTAGTTTCATTCTTGACGCGTTTGAGCCCGGAAACAACTTGTTGCTTCATTATTGGCTAGATTGAAGTTGGAAGCAACTTGTAGCTTCATTCCAGGCTCTTTTGAAGTTGGAAACAACTTGTAGCTTCATTTTCGGTTGTTTAAAATGAGAACCAACTTGTATTTCATTCTTGACTCGTTTGAGCCGGAAACAACTTGTTGCTTTATTATTGACTAGATTGAATTTGGAAACAACTTGTAGCTTTATTTTCAGTTGTTTAAAATTAGAACCAACTTGTAGTTTCATTCTTGACTCGTTGGAGCCGGAAACAAACTTTTGCTTTATTACTGGCTAGATTGAATTTGGAAACAACTTGTAGCTTCATTTTCGGTTGTTAAAAATTAGAATCAACTTGTAGTTTCATTCTAGACTCGGTTGAGCCCGGAAACAACTTGTTACTTCATTATTGGCTAGATTAAGGTTGAAAGCAACTTGTAGCTTCATTCCAGACTCGTTTGAAGTTGAAAACAACTTGTAGCTTCATTTTCGGTTGTTTAAAAGTAGAACCAACTTGTAGTTTCATTCTTGACTCGTTTGAGCCGGAAACAACTTGTTGCTTTATTATTGACTAGATTGAATTTGGAAACAACTTGTAGCTTTATTTTCGGTTGTTTAAAATTAGAATCAACTTGTAGTTTCATTCCTGACTCATTTGAGCCCGGAAACAACTTGTTGCTTCATTATTGGCTAGATTGAAGTTGGAAGCAACTTGTAGCTTCATTCCAGACTCGTTTGAAGTTGGAATCAACTTGTAGCTTCATTTTCGGTTGTTTAAAATTAGAACCAACTTGTAGTTTCATTCTTGACTCGTTTGAGCCGGGAACAACTTGTTGCTTTATTATTGGCTAGATTGAATTTGGAAACAATTTGTAGCTTCATTTTCGGTTGTTTAAAATTAGAATCAATTTGTAGTTTCATTCTTGACTCTTTGAGCCCGGAAACAACTTGTTGCTTCATTATTGGCTAGATTGAAGTTGGAAGCAACTTGTAGCTTCATTCCAGACTCGTTTGAAGTTGAAAACAACTTGTAGCTTCATTTTTGGTTGTTTAAAATTAGAACCAACTTGTAGTTTCATTCTTGACTCGTTTGAGCCGGAAACAACTTGTTGCTTTATTATTGACTAGATTGAATTTGGAAACAACTTGTAGCTTTATTTTCAGTTGTTTAAAATTAGAACCAACTTGTAGTTTCATTCTTGACTCGTTGGAGCCGGAAACAAACTTTTGCTTTATTACTGGCTAGATTGAATTTGGAAACAACTTGTAGCTTCATTTTCGGTTGTTAAAAATTAGAATACTTGTAGTTTCATTCTAGACTCGGTTGAGCCCGGAAACAACTTGTTACTTCATTATTGGCTAGATTAAGGTTGGAAGCAACTTGTAGCTTCATTCCAGACTCGTTTGAAGTTGAAAACAACTTGTAGCTTCATTTTCGGTTGTTTAAAAGTAGAACCAACTTGTAGTTTCATTCTTGACTCGTTTGAGCCGGAAACAACTTGTTGCTTTATTATTGCCTAGATTGAATTTGGAAACAACTTGTAGCTTTATTTTCGGTTGTTTAAAATTAGAATCAACTTGTAGTTTCATTCTTGACTCATTTGAGCCCGGAAACAACTTGTTGCTTCATTATTGGCTAGATTGAAGTTGGAAGCAACTTGTAGCTTCATTCCAGACTCGTTTGAAGTTGAAAACAACTTGTAGCTTCATTTTCAGTTGTTTAAAATTAGAACCAACTTGTAGTTTCATTCTTGACTCGTTTGAGCCGGAAACAACTTGTTGCTTTATTATTGGCTAGATTGAATTTGGAAACAACTTGTAGCTTGATTTTCGGTTGTTTAAAATTAGAATCAACTTGTAGTTTCATTCTTGACTCGTTTGAGCCTGGAAACAACTTGTTGCTTCATTATTGGCTAGATTGATGTTGGAAGCAACTTGTAGCTTCATTCCAGACTCGTTTGAAGTTGTAATCAACTTGTAGCTTCAGTTTCGGTTGTTTAAATATAGAACCAACTTGTAGTTTCATTCTTGACTCGTTTGAGCCGGAAACAACTTGTTGCTTTATTATTGGCTAGATTGAATTTGGAAACAACTTGTAGCTTGATTTTCGGTTGTTTAAAATTAGAATCAACTTGTAGTTTCATTCATGAGTCGTTTGAGCCTGGAAACAACTTGTTGCTTCATTATTGGCTAGATTGAAGTTGGAAGCAACTTGTAGCTTCATTCCAGACTCGTTTGAAGTTGGAATCAACTTGTAGCTTCATTTTCGGTTGTTTAAAATTAGAACCAACTTGTAGTTTCATTCTTGACTCATTTGAGCCGAGAACAACTTGTTGCATTATTATTGGCTAAATTGAATTTGGAAACAATTTGTAGCTTCATTTTCGGTTGTTTAAAATTACAATCAATTTGTAGTTTCATTCTTGACTCTTTGAGCCCGGAAACAACTTGTTGCTTCATTATTGGCTAGATTGAAGTTGGAAGCAACTTGTAGCTTCATTCCAGAGTCGTTTGAAGTTGAAAACAATTTGTAGCTTCATTTTCGGTTGTTTAAAATTAGAATCAACTTGTAGTTTCATTCTTGACTCGTTTGAGCCCGGAAACAACTTGTTGTAGCTTCATTCCAGACTCGTTTGAAGTTTAAAACAACTTGTAGCTTCATTTTCGGTTGTTTAAAATTAGAACCAACTTGTAGTTTCATTCTTGACGCGTTTGAGCCCGGAAACAACTTGTTGCTTCATTATTGGCTAGATTGAAGTTGGAAGCAACTTGTAGCTTCATTCCAGGCTCTTTTGAAGTTGAAAACAACTTGTAGCTTCATTTTCGGTTGTTTAAAATGAGAACCAACTTGTAGTTTCATTCTTGACTCGTTTGAGCCGGAAACAACTTGTTGCTTTATTATTGGCTAGATTGAATTTGGAAACAACTTGTAGGTTGATTTTCGGTTGTTTAAAATTAGAATCAACTTGTAGTTTCATTCATGAGTCGTCTGAGCCTGGAAACAACTTGTTGCTTCATTATTGGCTAGATTGAAGTTGGAAGCAACTTGTAGCTTCATTCCAGACTCGTTTGAAGTTGGAATCAACTTGTAGCTTCATTTTCGGTTGTTTAAAATTAGAACCAACTTGTAGTTTCATTCTTGACTCATTTGAGCCGAGAACACCTTGTTGCTTTATTATTGGCTAGATTGAATTTGGAAACAATTTGTAGCTTCATTTTCGGTTGTTTAAAATTAGAATCAATTTGTAGTTTCATTTTTGACTCTTTGAGCCCGGAAACAACTTGTTGCTTCATTATTGGCTAGATTGAAGTTGGAAGCAACTTGTAGCTTCATTCCAGAGTCGTTTGAAGTTGAAAACAACTTGTAGCTTCATTTTCGGTTGTTTAAAATTAGAACCAACTTGTAGTTTCATTCTTGACTCGTTTGAGCCGGGAACAACTTGTTGCTTTATTATTGGCTAGATTGAATTTGGAAACAATTTGTAGCTTCATTTTCGGTTATTTAAAATTAGAATCAACTTGTAGTTTCATTCTTGACTCGTTTGAGCCCGGAAACAACTTGTTGTAGCTTCATTCCAGACTCGTTTGAAGTTTAAAACAACTTGTAGCTTCATTTTCGGTTGTTTAAAATTAGAACCAACTTGTAGTTTCATTCTTGACGCGTTTGAGCCCGGAAACAACTTGTTGCTTCATTATTGGCTAGATTGAAGTTGGAAGCAACTTGTAGCTTCATTCCAGGCTCTTTTGAAGTTGAAAACAACTTGTAGCTTCATTTTCGGTTGTTTAAAATGAGAACCAACTTGTAGTTTCATTCTTGACTCGTTTGAGCCGGAAACAACTTGTTGCTTTATTATTGACTAGATTGAATTTGGAAACAACTTGTAGCTTTATTTTCAGTTGTTTAAAATTAGAACCAACTT
Source organism: Daucus carota subsp. sativus (assembly GCF_001625215.2). Classification (NCBI taxonomy): domain Eukaryota; kingdom Viridiplantae; phylum Streptophyta; class Magnoliopsida; order Apiales; family Apiaceae; genus Daucus; species Daucus carota. Next base: position 17,926,855 of record NC_030383.2, on the reverse strand, counting down.
GTAGTTTCATTCTTGACTCGTTGGAGCCGGAAACAAACTTTTGCTTTATTACTGGCTAGATTGAATTTGGAAACAACTTGTAGCTTCATTTTCGGTTGTTAAAAATTAGAATCAACTTGTAGTTTCATTCTAGACTCGGTTGAGCCCGGAAACAACTTGTTACTTCATTATTGGCTAGATTAAGGTTGGAAGCAACTTGTAGCTTCATTCCAGACTCGTTTGAAGTTGAAAACAACTTGTGGCTTCATTTTCGGTTGTTAAAAATTAGAACCAACTTGTAGTTTCATTCTTGACTCGTTTGAGCCGGAAACAGCTTGTTGCTTTATTATTGACTAGATTGAATTTGGAAACAACTTGTAGCTTTATTTTCGGTTGTTTAAAATTAGAATCAACTTGTAGTTTCATTCTTGACTCATTTGAGCCCGGAAACAACTTGTTGCTTCATTATTGGCTAGATTGAAGTTGGAAGCAACTTGTAGCTTCATTCCAGACTCGTTTGAAGTTGAAAACAACTTGTAGCTTCATTTTCAGTTGTTTAAAATTAGAACCAACTTGTAGTTTCATTCTTGACTCGTTTGAGCCGGAAACAACTTGTTGCTTTATTATTGGCTAGATTGAATTTGGAAACAACTTGTAGCTTGATTTTCGGTTGTTTAAAATTAGAATCAACTTGTAGTTTCATTCTTGACTCATTTGAGCCCGGAAACAACTTGTTGCTTCATTATTGGCTAGATTGAAGTTGGAAGCAACTTGTAGCTTCATTCCAGACTCGTTTGAAGTTGAAAACAACTTGTAGTTTTATTTTCAGTTGTTTAAAATTAGAACCAACTTGTAGTTTCATTCTTGACTCGTTTGAGCCGGAAACAACTTGTTGCTTTATTATTGGCTAGATTGAATTTGGAAACAACTTGTAGCTTGATTTTCGGTTGTTTAAAATTAGAATCAACTTGTAGTTTCATTCTTGAGTCGTTTGAGCCCGGAAACAACTTGTTGATTCATTATTGGCTAGATTGAAGTTGGAAACAACTTGTAGCTTCATTCCAGACTCGTTTGAAGTTGGAATCAACTTGTAGCTTCATTTTCGGTTGTTTAAAATTAGAATCAATTTGTAGTTTCATTCTTGACTCTTTGAGCCCGGAAACAACTTGTTGCTTCATTATTGGCTAGATTGAAGTTGGAAGCAACTTGTAGCTTCATTCCAGACTCGTTTGAAGTTAAAACAACTTGTAGCTTCATTTTCGGTTGTTTAAAATAAGAACCAACTTGTAGTTTCATTCTTGACTCGTTTGAGCCGGAAACAACTTGTTGCTTCATTATTGGCTAGATTGAATTTGGAAACAACTTGTAGCTTCATTCCAGACTCTTTTGAAGTTGAAAACAACTTGTAGCTTGATTTTCGGTTGTTTTAAATTAGAACCAACTTGTCGTCTCATTCTTGACTCGTTTGAGCCGGAAACAACTTGTTGCTTTATTATTGACTAGATTGAATTTGGAAACAACTTGTAGCTTTATTTTCGGTTGTTTAAAATTATAATCAACTTGCAGTTTCATTCTTGACTCATTTGAGCCTGGAAACACCTTGTTGCTTCATTATTGGCTAGATTGAAGTTGGAAGCAACTTGTAGCTTCATTCCAGAGTCGTTTGAAGTTGAAAACAACTTGTAGCTTCATTTTCGGTTGTTTAAAATTAGAACCAACTTGTAGTTTCATTCTTGACTCGTTTGAGCCGGGAACAACTTGTTGCTTTATTATTGGCTAGATTGAATTTGGAAACAATTTGTAGCTTCATTTTCGGTTATTTAAAATTAGAATCAACTTGTAGTTTCATTCTTGACTCGTTTGAGCCCGGAAACAACTTGTTGTAGCTTCATTCCAGACTCGTTTGAAGTTAAAAACAACTTGTAGCTTCATTTTCGGTTGTTTAAAATTAGAACCAACTTGTAGTTTCATTCTTGACGCGTTTGAGCCCGGAAACAACTTGTTGCTTCATTATTGGCTAGATTGAAGTTGGAAGCAACTTGTAGCTTCATTCCAGGCTCTTTTGAAGTTGAAAACAACTTGTAGCTTCATTTTCGGTTGTTTAAAATGAGAACCAACTTGTAGTTTCATTCTTGACTCGTTTGAGCCGGAAACAACTTGTTGCTTTATTATTGACTAGATTGAATTTGGAAACAACTTGTAGCTTTATTTTCAGTTGTTTAAAATTAGAACCAACTTGTAGTTTCATTCTTGACTCGTTGGAGCCGGAAACAAACTTTTGCTTTATTACTGGCTAGATTGAATTTGGAAACAACTTGTAGCTTCATTTTCGGTTGTTAAAAATTAGAATCAACTTGTAGTTTCATTCTAGACTCGGTTGAGCCCGGAAACAACTTGTTACTTCATTATTGGCTAGATTAAGGTTGGAAGCAACTTGTAGCTTCATTCCAGACTCGTTTGAAGTTGAAAACAACTTGTGGCTTCATTTTCGGTTGTTAAAAATTAGAACCAACTTGTAGTTTCATTCTTGACTCGTTTGAGCCGGAAACAGCTTGTTGCTTTATTATTGACTAGATTGAATTTGGAAACAACTTGTAGCTTTATTTTCGGTTGTTTAAAATTAGAATCAACTTGTAGTTTCATTCTTGACTCATTTGAGCCCGGAAACAACTTGTTGCTTCATTATTGGCTAGATTGAAGTTGGAAGCAACTTGTAGCTTCATTCCAGACTCGTTTGAAGTTGAAAACAACTTGTAGCTTCATTTTCAGTTGTTTAAAATTAGAACCAACTTGTAGTTTCATTCTTGACTCGTTTGAGCCGGAAACAACTTGTTGCTTTATTATTGGCTAGATTGAATTTGGAAACAACTTGTAGCTTGATTTTCGGTTGTTTAAAATTAGAATCAACTTGTAGTTTCATTCTTGAGTCGTTTGAGCCCGGAAACAACTTGTTGATTCATTATTGGCTAGATTGAAGTTGGAAACAACTTGTAGCTTCATTCCAGACTCGTTTGAAGTTGGAATCAACTTGTAGCTTCATTTTCGGTTGTTTAAAATTAGAATCAATTTGTAGTTTCATTCTTGACTCTTTGAGCCCGGAAACAACTTGTTGCTTCATTATTGGCTAGATTGAAGTTGGAAGCAACTTGTAGCTTCATTCCAGACTCGTTTGAAGTTAAAACAACTTGTAGCTTCATTTTCGGTTGTTTAAAATAAGAACCAACTTGTAGTTTCATTCTTGACTCGTTTGAGCCGGAAACAACTTGTTGCTTCATTATTGGCTAGATTGAATTTGGAAACAACTTGTAGCTTCATTCCAGACTCTTTTGAAGTTGAAAACAACTTGTAGCTTGATTTTCGGTTGTTTTAAATTAGAACCAACTTGTCGTCTCATTCTTGACTCGTTTGAGCCGGAAACAACTTGTTGCTTTATTATTGACTAGATTGAATTTGGAAACAACTTGTAGCTTTATTTTCGGTTGTTTAAAATTATAATCAACTTGCAGTTTCATTCTTGACTCATTTGAGCCTGGAAACACCTTGTTGCTTCATTATTGGCTAGATTGAAGTTGGAAGCAACTTGTAGCTTCATTCCAGACTCGTTTGAAGTTGAAAACAACTTGTAGCTTCATTTTCGGTTGTTTAAAATTAGAACCAACTTGTAGTTTCATTCTTGACTCGTTTGAGCCGGGAACAACTTGTTGCTTTATTATTGGCTAGATTGAATTTGGAAACAATTTGTAGCTTCATTTTCGGTTATTTAAAATTAGAATCAACTTGTAGTTTCATTCTTGACTCGTTTGAGCCCGGAAACAACTTGTTGTAGCTTCATTCCAGACTCGTTTGAAGTTAAAAACAACTTGTAGCTTCATTTTCGGTTGTTTAAAATTAGAACCAACTTGTAGTTTCATTCTTGACGCGTTTGAGCCCGGAAACAACTTGTTGCTTCATTATTGGCTAGATTGAAGTTGGAAGCAACTTGTAGCTTCATTCCAGGCTCTTTTGAAGTTGAAAACAACTTGTAGCTTCATTTTCGGTTGTTTAAAATGAGAACCAACTTGTAGTTTCATTCTTGACTCGTTTGAGCCGGAAACAACTTGTTGCTTTATTATTGACTAGATTGAATTTGGAAACAACTTGTAGCTTTATTTTCAGTTGTTTAAAATTAGAACCAACTTGTAGTTTCATTCTTGACTCGTTGGAGCCGGAAACAAACTTTTGCTTTATTACTGGCTAGATTGAATTTGGAAACAACTTGTAGCTTCATTTTCGGTTGTTAAAAATTAGAATCAACTTGTAGTTTCATTCTAGACTCGGTTGAGCCCGGAAACAACTTGTTACTTCATTATTGGCTAGATTAAGGTTGGAAGCAACTTGTAGCTTCATTCCAGACTCGTTTGAAGTTGAAAACAACTTGTAACTTCATTTTCGGTTGTTTAAAATTAGAACCAACTTGTAGTTTCATTCTTGACTCGTTTGAGCCGGAAACAACTTGTTGCTTTATTATTGGCTAGATTGAATTTGGAAACAACTTGTAGCTTGATTTTCGGTTGTTTAAAATTAGAATCAACTTGTAGTTTCATTCTTGACTCATTTGAGCCCGGAAACAACTTGTTGCTTCATTATTGGCTAGATTGAAGTTGGAAGCAACTTGTAGCTTCATTCCAGACTCGTTTGAAGTTGAAAACAACTTGTAGCTTCATTTTCAGTTGTTTAAAATTAGAACCAACTTGTAGTTTCATTCTTGACTCGTTTGAGTCGGAAACAACTTGTTGCTTTATTATTGGCTAGATTGAATTTGGAAACAACTTATAGCTTGATTTTCGGTTGTTTAAAATTAGAATCAACTTGTAGTTTCATCCTTGACTCGTTTGAGCCCGGAAACAACTTGTTGCTTCATTATTGGCTAGATTGATGTTGGAAGCAACTTGTAGCTTCATTCCAGACTCGTTTGAAGTTGGAATCAACTTGTAGCTTCATTTTCGGTTGTTTAAATATAGAACCAACTTGTAGTTTCATTCTTGACTCGTTTGAGCCGGAAACAACTTGTTGCTTTATTATTGGCTAGATTGAATTTGGAAACAACTTGTAGCTTGATTTTCGGTTGTTTAAAATTAGAATCAACTTGTAGTTTCATTCTTGAGTCGTTTGAGCCCGGAAACAACTTGTTGATTCATTATTGGCTAGATTGAAGTTGGAAGCAACTTGTAGCTTCATTCCAGACTCGTTTGAAGTTGGAATCAACTTGTAGCTTCTTTTTCGGTTGTTTAAAATTAGAATCAATTTGTAGTTTCATTCTTGACTCTTTGAGCCCGGAAACAACTTGTTGCTTCATTATTGGCTAGATTGAAGTTGGAAGCAACTTGTAGCTTCATTGCAGACTCGTTTGAAGTTGAAAACAACTTGTAGCTTCATTTTCGGTTGTTTAAAATTAGAACCAACTTGTAGTTTCATTCTTGACTCGTTTGAGCCGGGAACAACTTGTTGCTTTATTATTGGCTAGATTGAATTTGGAAACAATTTGTAGCTTCATTTTCGGTTATTTAAAATTAGAATCAACTTGTAGTTTCATTCTTGACTCGTTTGAGCCCGGAAACAACTTGTTGTAGCTTCATTCCAGACTCGTTTGAAGTTAAAAACAACTTGTAGCTTCATTTTCGGTTGTTTAAAATTAGAACCAACTTGTAGTTTCATTCTTGACGCGTTTGAGCCCGGAAACAACTTGTTGCTTCATTATTGGCTAGATTGAAGTTGGAAGCAACTTGTAGCTTCATTCCAGGCTCTTTTGAAGTTGAAAACAACTTTTAGCTTCATTTTCGGTTGTTTAAAATGAGAACCAACTTGTAGTTTCATTCTTGACTCGTTTGAGCCGGAAACAACTTGTTGCTTTATTATTGACTAGATTGAATTTGGAAACAACTTGTAACTTTATTTTCTGTTGTTTAAAATTAGAATCAACTTGTAGTTTCATTCTTGACTCATTTGAGCCCGGAAACAACTTGTTGCTTCATTATTGGCTAGATTGAAGTTGGAAGCAACTTGTAGCTTCATTCTAGACTCGTTTGAAGTTGAAAACAACTTGTAGCTTCATTTTCAGTTATTTAAAATTAGAACCAACTTGTAGTTTCATTCTTGACTCGTTTGAGCCGGAAACAACTTGTTGCATTATTATTGGCTAGATTGAATTTGGAACAACTTGTAGCTTGATTTTCGGTTGTTTAAAATTAGAATCAACTTGTAGTTTCATTCTTGAGTCGTTTGAGCCCGGAAACAACTTGTTGATTCATTATTGGCTAGATTGAAGTTGGAAGCAACTTGTAGCTTCATTCCAGACTCGTTTGAAGTTGGAATCAACTTGTAGCTTCATTTTCGGTTGCTTAAAATTAGAACCAACTTGTAGTTTCATTCTTGACTCGTTTGAGCCGGAAACAACTTGTTGCTTTATTATTGGCTAGATTGAATTTGGAAACAATTTGTAGCTTCATTTTCGGTTATTTAAAATTAAAATCCACTTGTAGTTTCATTCTTGACTCGTTTGAGCCCGGAAACAACTTGTTGTAGCTTCATTCCAGACTCGTTTGAAGTTAAAAACAACTTGTAGCTTCATTTTCGGTTGTTTAAAATTAGAACCAACTTGTAGTTTCATTCTTGACGCGTTTGAGCCCGGAAACAACTTGTTGCTTCATTATGGGCTAGATTGAAGTTGGAAGCAACTTGTAGCTTCATTCCAGGCTCTTTTGAAGTTGAAAACAACTTGTAGCTTCATTTTCGGTTGTTTAAAATGAGAACCAACTTGTAGTTTCATTCTTGACTCGTTTGAGCCGGAAACAACTTGTTGCTTTATTATTGACTAGATTGAATTTGGAAACAACTTGTAACTTTATTTTCAGTTGTTTAAAATTAGAACCAACTTGTAGTTTCATTCTTGACTCGTTGGAGCCGGAAACAAACTTTTGCTTTATTACTGGCTAGATTGAATTTGGAAACAACTTGTAGCTTCATTTTCGGTTGTTAAAAATTAGAATCAGCTTGTAGTTTCATTCTAGACTCGGTTGAGCTCGGAAACAACTTGTTACTTCATTATTGGCTAGATTAAGGTTGGAAGCAACTTGTAGCTTCATTCCAGACTCGTTTGAAGTTGAAAACAACTTGTAGCTTCATTTTCTGTTGTTTAAAATTAGAACCAACTTGTAGTTTCATTCTTGACTCGTTTGAGCCGGAAACAGCTTGTTGCTTTATTATTGACTAGATTGAATTTGGAAACAACTTGTAGCTTTATTTTCTGTTGTTTAAAATTAGAATCAACTTGTAGTTTCATTCTTGACTCATTTGAGCCCGGAAACAACTTGTTGCTTCATTATTGGCTAGATTGAAGTTGGAAGCAACTTGTAGCTTCATTCTAGACTCGTTTGAAGTTGAAAACAACTTGTAGCTTCATTTTCAGTTGTTTAAAATTAGAACCAACTTGTAGTTTCATTCTTGACTCGTTTGAGCCGGAAACAACTTGTTGCATTATTATTGGCTAGATTGAATTTGGAACAACTTGTAGCTTGATTTTCGGTTGTTTAAAATTAGAATCAACTTGTAGTTTCATTCTTGAGTCGTTTGAGCCCGGAAACAACTTGTTGATTCATTATTGGCTAGATTGAAGTTGGAAGCAACTTGTAGCTTCATTCCAGACTCGTTTGAAGTTGGAATCAACTTGTAGCTTCATTTTCGGTTGCTTAAAATTAGAACCAACTTGTAGTTTCATTCTTGACTCGTTTGAGCCGGAAACAACTTGTTGCTTTATTATTGGCTAGATTGAATTTGGAAACAATTTGTAGCTTCATTTTCGGTTATTTAAAATTAAAATCCACTTGTAGTTTCATTCTTGACTCGTTTGAGCCCGGAAACAACTTGTTGTAGCTTCATTCCAGACTCGTTTGAAGTTAAAAACAACTTGTAGCTTCATTTTCGGTTGTTTAAAATTAGAACCAACTTGTAGTTTCATTCTTGACGCGTTTGAGCCCGGAAACAACTTGTTGCTTCATTATGGGCTAGATTGAAGTTGGAAGCAACTTGTAGCTTCATTCCAGGCTCTTTTGAAGTTGAAAACAACTTGTAGCTTCATTTTCGGTTGTTTAAAATTAGAACCAACTTGTAGTTTCATTCTTGACTCGTTTGAGCCGGGAACAACTTGTTGCTTTATTATTGACTAGATTGAATTTGGAAACAACTTGTAACTTTATTTTCAGTTGTTTAAAATTAGAACCAACTTGTAGTTTCATTCTTGACTCGTTGGAGCCCGGAAACAACTTGTTGCTTTATTATTGGCTAGATTGAATTTGGAAACAACTTGTAGCTTCATTTTCAGTTGTTTAAAATTAGAATCAACTTGTAGTTTCATTCTTGACTCATTTGAGCCCGGAAACAACTTTTTGCTTCATTATTGGCTAGATTGAAGTTGGAAGCAACTTGTAGCTTCATTGCAGACTCGTTTGAAGTTGAAAACAACTTGTAGCTTCATTTTCGGTTGTTTAAAATTAGAACCAACTTGTAGTTTCATTCTTGACTCGTTTGAGCCGGGAACAACTTGTTGCTTTATTATTGACTAGATTGAATTTGGAAACAACTTGTAACTTTATTTTCAGTTGTTTAAAATTAGAACCAACTTGTAGTTTCATTCTTGACTCGTTGGAGCCCGGAAACAACTTGTTGCTTCATTATTGGCTAGATTGATGTTGGAAGCAACTTGTAGCTTCATTCCAGACTCGTTTGAAGTTGGAATCAACTTGTAGCTTCTTTTTCGGTTGTTTAAAATTAGAATCAATTTGTAGTTTCATTCTTGACTCTTTGAGCCCGGAAACAACTTGTTGCTTCATTATTGGCTAGATTGAAGTTGGAAGCAACTTGTAGCTTCATTGCAGACTCGTTTGAAGTTGAAAACAACTTGTAGCTTCATTTTCGGTTGTTTAAAATTAGAACCAACTTGTAGTTTCATTCTTGACTCGTTTGAGCCGGGAACAACTTGTTGCTTTATTATTGGCTAGATTGAATTAGGAAACAATTTGTAGCTTCATTTTCGGTTATTTAAAATTAGAATCAACTTGTAGTTTCATTCTTGACTCGTTTGAGCCCGGAAACAACTTGTTGTAGCTTCATTCCAGACTCGTTTGAAGTTAAAAACAACTTGTAGCTTCATTTTCGGTTGTTTAAAATTAGAACCAACTTGTAGTTTCATTCTTGACGCGTTTGAGCCCGGAAACAACTTGTTGCTTCATTATTGGCTAGATTGAAGTTGGAAGCAACTTGTAGCTTCATTCCAGGCTCTTTTGAAGTTGAAAACAACTTGTAGCTTCATTTTCGGTTGCTTAAAATGAGAACCAACTTGTAGTTTCATTCTTGACTCGTTTGAGCCGGAAACAACTTGTTGCTTTATTATTGACTAGATTGAATTTGGAAACAACATGTAGCTTTATTTTCTGTTGTTTAAAATTAGAATCAACTTGTAGTTTCATTCTTGACTCATTTGAGCCCGGAAACAACTTGTTGCTTCATTATTGGCTAGATTGAAGTTGGAAGCAACTTGTAGCTTCATTCTAGACTCGTTTGAAGTTGAAAACAACTTGTAGCTTCATTTTCAGTTATTTAAAATTAGAACCAACTTGTAGTTTCATTCTTGACTCGTTTGAGCCGGAAACAACTTGTTGCATTATTATTGGCTAGATTGAATTTGGAACAACTTGTAGCTTGATTTTCGGTTGTTTAAAATTAGAATCAACTTGTAGTTTCATTCTTGAGTCGTTTGAGCCCGGAAACAACTTGTTGATTCATTATTGGCTAGATTGAAGTTGGAAGCAACTTGTAGCTTCATTCCAGACTCGTTTGAAGTTGGAATCAACTTGTAGCTTCATTTTCGGTTGCTTAAAATTAGAACCAACTTGTAGTTTCATTCTTGACTCGTTTGAGCCGGAAACAACTTGTTGCTTTATTATTGGCTAGATTGAATTTGGAAACAATTTGTAGCTTCATTTTCGGTTATTTAAAATTAGAATCAACTTGTAGTTTCATTCTTGACTCGTTTGAGCCCGGAAACAACTTGTTGTAGCTTCATTCCAGACTCGTTTGAAGTTAAAAACAACTTGTAGCTTCATTTTCGGTTGTTTAAAATTAGAACCAACTTGTAGTTTCATTCTTGACGCGTTTGAGCCCGGAAACAACTTGTTGCTTCATTATGGGCTAGATTGAAGTTGGAAGCAACTTGTAGCTTCATTCCAGGCTCTTTTGAAGTTGAAAACAACTTGTAGCTTCATTTTCGGTTGTTTAAAATGAGAACCAACTTGTAGTTTCATTCTTGACTCGTTTGAGCCGGAAACAACTTGTTGCTTCATTATTGACTAGATTGAATTTGGAAACAACTTGTAACTTTATTTTCAGTTGTTTAAAATTAGAACCAACTTGTAGTTTCATTCTTGACTCGTTGGAGCCGGAAACAAACTTTTGCTTTATTACTGGCTAGATTGAATTTGGAAACAACTTGTAGCTTCATTTTCGGTTGTTAAAAATTAGAATCAACTTGTAGTTTCATTCTAGACTCGGTTGAGCCCGGAAACAACTTGTTACTTCATTATTGGCTAGATTAAGGTTGGAAGCAACTTGTAGCTTCATTCAAGACTCGTTTGAAGTTGAAAACAACTTGTAGCTTCATTTTCTGTTGTTTAAAATTAGAACCAACTTGTAGTTTCATTCTTGACTCGTTTGAGCCGGAAACAGCTTGTTGCTTTATTATTGACTAGATTGAATTTGGAAACAACTTGTAGCTTTATTTTCTGTTGTTTAAAATTAGAATCAACTTGTAGTTTCATTCTTGACTCATTTGAGCCCGGAAACAACTTGTTGCTTCATTATTGGCTAGATTGAAGTTGGAAGCAACTTGTAGCTTCATTCCAGACTCGTTTGAAGTTGAAAACAACTTGTAGCTTCATTTTCAGTTGTTTAAAATTAGAACCAACTTGTAGTTTCATTCTTGACTCGTTTGAGCCGGAAACAACTTGTTGCATTATTATTGGCTAGATTGAATTTGGAAACAACTTGTAGCTTGATTTTCGGTTGTTTAAAATTAGAATCAACTTTTAGTTTCATTCTTGAGTCCTTTGAGCCCGGAAACAACTTGTTGATTCATTATTGGCTAGATTGAAGTTGGAAGCAACTTGTAGCTTCATTCCAGACTCGTTTGAAGTTGGAATCAACTTGTAGCTTCATTTTCGGTTGCTTAAAATTAGAACCAACTTGTAGTTTCATTCTTGACTCGTTTGAGCCGGAAACAACTTGTTGCTTTATTATTGGCTAGATTGAATTTGGAAACAACTTGTAGCTTCATTTTCAGTTGTTTAAAATTAGAATCAACTTGTAGTTTCATTCTTGACTCATTTGAGCCCGGAAACAACTTTTTGCTTCATTATTGGCTAGATTGAAGTTGGAAGCAACTTGTAGCTTCATTCCAGACTCGTTTGAAGTTGAAAACAACTTGTAGCTTCATTTTCAGTTGTTTAAATTAGAACCAACTTGTAGTTTCATTCTTGACTCGTTTGAGCCGGAAACAACTTGTTGCTTTATTATTGGCTAGATTGAATTTGGAAACAACTTGTAGCTTTATTTTCTGTTGTTTAAAATTAGAATCAACTTGTAGTTTCATTCTTGACTCATTTGAGCCCGGAAACAACTTGTTGCTTCATTATTGGCTAGATTGAAGTTGGAAGCAACTTGTAGCTTCATTCCAGACTCGTTTGAAGTTGAAAACAACTTGTAGCTTCATTTTCAGTTGTTTAAAATTAGAACCAACTTGTAGTTTCATTCTTGACTCGTTTGAGCCGGAAACAACTTGTTGCATTATTATTGGCTAGATTGAATTTGGAAACAACTTGTAGCTTGATTTTCGGTTGTTTAAAATTAGAATCAACTTTTAGTTTCATTCTTGAGTCCTTTGAGCCCGGAAACAACTTGTTGATTCATTATTGGCTAGATTGAAGTTGGAAGCAACTTGTAGCTTCATTCCAGACTCGTTTGAAGTTGTAATCAACTTGTAGCTTCATTTTCGGTTGCTTAAAATTAGAACCAACTTGTAGTTTCATTCTTGACTCGTTTGAGCCGGAAACAACTTGTTGCTTTATTATTGGCTAGATTGAATTTGGAAACAACTTGTAGCTTCATTTTCAGTTGTTTAAAATTAGAACCAACTTGTAGTTTCATTCTTGACTCGTTTGAGCCGGAAACAACTTGTTGCATTATTATTGGCTAGATTGAATTTGGAAACAACTTGTAGCTTGATTTTCTGTTGTTTAAAATTAGAATCAACTTGTAGTTTCATTCTTGACTCATTGAGCCCGGAAACAACTTGTTGCTTCATTATTGGCTAGATTGAAGTTGGAAGCAACTTGTAGCTTCATTCCAGACTCGTTTGAAGTTGAAAACAACTTGTAGCTTCATTTTCAGTTGTTTAAAATTAGAACCAACTTGTAGTTTCATTCTTGACTCGTTTGAGCCGGAAACAACTTGTTGCATTATTATTGGCTAGATTGAATTTGGAAACAACTTGTAGCTTGATTTTCGGTTGTTTAAAATTAGAATCAACTTTTAGTTTTCATTCTTGAGTCCTTTGAGCCCGGAAACAACTTGTTGATTCATTATTGGCTAGATTGAAGTTGGAAGCAACTTGTAGCTTCATTCCAGACTCGTTTGAAGTTGGAATCAACTTGTAGCTTCATTTTCGGTTGCTTAAAATTAGAACCAACTTGTAGTTTCATTCTTGACTCGTTTGAGCCGGAAACAACTTGTTGCTTTATTATTGGCTAGATTGAATTGGAAACAACTTGTAGCTTCATTTTCAGTTGTTTAAAATTAGAATCAACTTGTAGTTTCATTCTTGACTCATTTGAGCCCGGAAACAACTTTTTGCTTCATTATTGGCTAGATTGAAGTTGGAAGCAACTTGTAGCTTCATTCCAGACTCGTTTGAAGTTGAAAACAACTTGTAGCTTCATTTTCAGTTGTTTAAAATTAGAACCAACTTGTAGTTTCATTCTTGACTCGTTTGAGCCGGAAACAACTTGTTGCTTTATTATTGGCTAGATTGAATTTGGAAACAACTTGTAGCTTTATTTTCTGTTGTTTAAAATTAGAATCAACTTGTAGTTTCATTCTTGACTCATTTGAGCCCGGAAACAACTTGTTGCTTCATTATTGGCTAGATTGAAGTTGGAAGCAACTTGTAGCTTCATTCCAGACTCGTTTGAAGTTGAAAACAACTTGTAGCTTCATTTTCAGTTGTTTAAAATTAGAACCAACTTGTAGTTTCATTCTTGACTCGTTTGAGCCGGAAACAACTTGTTGCATTATTATTGGCTAGATTGAATTTGGAAACAACTTGTAGCTTGATTTTCGGTTGTTTAAAATTAGAATCAACTTTTAGTTTCATTCTTGAGTCCTTTGAGCCCGGAAACAACTTGTTGATTCATTATTGGCTAGATTGAAGTTGGAAGCAACTTGTAGCTTCATTCCAGACTCGTTTGAAGTTGTAATCAACTTGTAGCTTCATTTTCGGTTGCTTAAAATTAGAACCAACTTGTAGTTTCATTCTTGACTCGTTTGAGCCGGAAACAACTTGTTGCTTTATTATTGGCTAGATTGAATTTGGAAACAACTTGTAGCTTCATTTTCAGTGTTTAAAATTAGAACCAACTTGTAGTTTCATTCTTGACTCGTTTGAGCCGGAAACAACTTGTTGCATTATTATTGGCTAGATGAATTTGGAAACAACTTGTAGCTTGATTTTCGGTTGTTTAAAATTAGAATCAACTTTTAGTTTCATTCTTGAGTCGTTTGAGCCTGGAAACAACTTGTTGATTCATTATTGGCTAGATTGAAGTTGGAAGCAACTTGTAGCTTCATTCCAGACTCGTTTGAAGTTGGAATCAACTTGTAGCTTCATTTTCGGTTGCTTAAAATTAGAACCAACTTGTAGTTTCATTCTTGACTCGTTTGAGCCGGAAACAACTTGTTGCTTTATTATTGGCTAGATTGAATTTGGAAACAACTTGTAGCTTCATTTTCAGTTGTTTAAAATTAGAATCAACTTGTAGTTTCATTCTTGACTCATTTGAGCCCGGAAACAACTTTTTGCTTCATTATTGGCTAGATTGAAGTTGGAAGCAACTTGTAGCTTCATTCCAGACTCGTTTGAAGTTGAAAACAACTTGTAGCTTCATTTTCAGTTGTTTAAATTAGAACCAACTTGTAGTTTCATTCTTGACTCGTTTGAGCCGGAAACAACTTGTTGCTTTATTATTGGCTAGATTGAATTTGGAAACAACTTGTAGCTTGATTTTCGGTTGTTTAAAATTAGAATCAACTTTTAGTTTCATTCTTGACTCCTTTGAGCCCGGAAACAACTTGTTGCTTCATTATTGGCTAGATTGATGTTGGAAGCAACTTGTAGCTTCATTCCAGACTCGTTTGAAGTTGGAATCAACTTGTAGCTTCATTTTCGGTTGTTTAAATATAGAACCAACTTGTAGTTTCATTCTTGACTCGTTTGAGCCGGAAACAACTTGTTGCTTTATTATTGGCTAGATTGAATTTGGAAACAACTTGTAGCTTGATTTTCGGTTGTTTAAAATTAGAATCAACTTGTAGTTTCATTCTTGAGTCATTTGAGCCCGGAAACAACTTGTTGATTCATTATTGGCTAGATTGAAGTTGGAAGCAACTTGTAGCTTCATTCCAGACTCGTTTGAAGTTGGAATCAACTTGTAGCTTCATTTTCGGTTGCTTAAAATTAGAACCAACTTGTAGTTTCATTCTTGACTCGTTTGAGCCGGAAACAACTTGTTGCTTTATTATTGGCTAGATTGAATTTGGAAACAACTTGTAGCTTCATTTTCAGTCGTTTAAAATTAGAATCAACTTGTAGTTTCATTCTTGACTCATTTGAGCCCGGAGAAACAACTTTTTGCTTCATTATTGGCTAGATTGAGTTGAAGCAACTTGTAGCTTCATTCCAGACTCGTTTGAAGTTGGAATCAACTTGTAGCTTCATTTCGGTTGCTTAAATTAGAACCAACTTGTAGTTTCATTCTGACTCGTTGAGCCGGAAACAACTTGTTGCTTTATTATTGGCTAGATTGAATTTGGAAACAATTTGTAGCTTCATTTTCGGTTATTTAAAATTAGAATCAACTTGTAGTTCATTCTTGACTCGTTTGAGCCCGGAAACAACTTGTTGTAGCTTCATTCCAGACTCGTTTGAAGTTAAAACAACTTGTAGCTTCATTTTCGGTTGTTTAAAATTAGAACCAACTTGTAGTTTATTTTTGACGCGTTTGAGCCCGGAAACAACTTGTTGCTTCATTATTGGCTAGATTGAAGTTGGAAGCAACTTGTAGCTTCATTCCAGGCTCTTTTGAAGTTGAAAACAACTGTAGCTTCATTTTCGGTTTTTAAAATTAGAACAACTTGTAGTTTCATTCATTGACTCGTTTGAGCCGGAAACAACTTGTTGCTTTGGCTAGATTGAAGTGGGGAAACTTGTGTAGCTTTATTGACTCGTTTGAAGTTGGAAACAACTTGTAGCTTATTTTCGGTTGTTTAAAATTAGAACCAACTTGTAGTTTCATTCTTGACTCGTTTGAGCCGGAAACAACTTGTTGCTTTATTATTGGCTAGATTGAATTTGGAAACAACTTGTAGCTTTCATTTTCGTTGTAAAATTAGAATCAACTTGTAGTTTCATTCTTGACTCGTTTGAGCCCGGAAACAACTTGTTGCTTCATTATTGGCTAGATTGAAGTTGGAAGCAACTTGTAGCTTCATTCCAGACTCGTTTGAAGTTGAAAACAACTTGTAGCTTCATTTTCGGTTGTTTAAAATTAGAACCAACTTGTAGTTTCATTCTTGACTCGTTTGAGCCGGAAACAACTTGTTGCTTTATTATTGGCTAGATTGAATTTGGAAACAACTTGTAGCTTTATTTTCGGTTGTTTAAAATTAGAATCAACTTGTAGTTTCATTCTTGACTCGTTTGAGCCCGGAAACAACTTGTTGCTTCATTATTGGCTAGATTGAAGTTGGAAGCAACTTGTAGCTTCATTCCAGACTCGTTTGAAGTTGAAAACAACTTGTAGCTTCATTTTCGGTTGTTTAAAATTAGAACCAACTTGTAGTTTCATTCTTGACTCGTTTGAGCCGGAAACAACTTGTTGCTTTATTATTGGCTAGATTGAATTTGGAAACAACTTGTAGCTTCATTTTCGGTTGTTTAAAATTAGAATCAACTTGTAGTTTCATTCTTGACTCGTTTGAGCCCGGAAACAACTTTTTGCTTCATTATTGGCTAGATTGAAGTTGGAAGCAACTTGTAGCTTCATTCCAGACTCGTTTGAAGTTGGAAACAACTTGTAGCTTCATTTTCGGTTGTTTATAATTAGAACCAACTTGTAGTTTCATTCTTGACTCGTTTGAGCCGGAAACAACTTGTTGCTTTATTATTGGCTAGATTGAATTTGGAAACAACTTGTAGCTTCATTTCGGTTGTTTAAAATTAGAATCAACTTGTAGTTTCATTCTTGACTCGTTTGAGCCCGGAAACAACTTGTTGCTTCATTATTGGCTAGATTGAAGTTGGAAGCAACTTGTAGCTTCATTCCAGACTCGTTTGAAGTTGAAACAACTTGTAGCTTCATTTTCGGTTGTTTAAAATTAGAACCAACTTGTAGTTTCATTCTTGACTCGTTTGAGCCGGAAACAACTTGTTGCTTTATTACTGGCTAGATTGAATTTGGAAACAACTTGTAGCTTGATTTTCGTTTGTTTAAAATTAGAATCAACTTGTAGTTTCATTCTTGACTCATTTGAGCCCGGAAACAACTTGTTGCTTCATTATTGGCTAGATTGAAGTTGGAAGCAACTTGTAGCTTCATTCCAGACTCGTTTGAAGTTGAAAACAACTTGTAGCTTCATTTTCGGTTGTTTAAAATTAGAACCAACTTGTAGTTTCATTCTTGACTCGTTTGAGCCGGAAACAACTTGTTGCTTTATTATTGGCTAGATTGAATTTGGAAACAACTTGTAGCTTGATTTTCGGTTGTTTAAAATTAGAATCAACTTGTAGTTTCATTCTTGACTCGTTTGAGCCCGGAAACAACTTGTTGCTTCATTATTGGCTAGATTGAAGTTGGAAGCAACTTGTAGCTTCATTCCAGACTCGTTTGAAGTTGAAAACAACTTGTAGCTTCATTTTCGGTTGTTTAAAATTAGAACCAACTTGTAGTTTCATTCTTGACTCGTTTGAGCCGGAAACAACTTGTTGCTTTATTATTGGCTAGATTGAATTTGGAAACAACTTGTAGCTTCATTTTCGGTTGTTTAAAATTAGAATCAACTTGTAGTTTCATTCTTGACTCGTTTGAGCCCGGAAACAACTTGTTGCTTCATTATTGGCTAGATTGAAGTTGGAAGCAACTTGTAGCTTCATTCCAGACTCGTTTGAAGTTGAAAACAACTTGTAGCTTCATTTTCGGTTGTTTAAAATTAGAACCAACTTGTAGTTTCATTCTTGACTCGTTTGAGCCGGAACAACTTGTTGCTTTATTATTGGCTAGATTGAATTTGGAAACAACTTGTAGCTTCATTTTCGGTTGTTTAAAATTAGAATCAACTTGTAGTTTCATTCTTGACTCGTTTGAGCCCGGAAACAACTTGTTGTAGCTTCATTCCAGACTCGTTTGAAGTTGAAAACAACTTGTAGCTTCATTTTCGGTTGTTTAAAATTAGAACCAACTTGTAGTTTCATTCTTGACTCGTTTGAGCCGGAAACAACTTGTTGCTTCATTATTGGCTAGATTGAAGTTGGAAACAACTTGTAGCTTCATTCCAGGCTGTTTGAAGTTGAAAACAACTTGTAGCTTCATTTTCGGTTGTTTAAAATTAGAAACAACTTGTAGTTTCATTCTTGACTTTTGAGCCGGAAACAACTTGTTGCTTTATTATTGACTAGATTGAATTTGGAAACAACTTGTAGCTTCATTTTCGGTTGTTTAAAATTAGAACCAACTTGTAGTTTCATTCTTGACTCGTTTGAGCCGGAAACAACTTGTTGCTTTATTATTGGCTAGATTGAATTTGGAAACAACTTGTAGCTTCATTTTCGGTTGTTTAAAATTAGAATCAACTTGTAGTTTCATTCTTGACTCGTTTGAGCCCGGAAACAACTTGTTGCTTCATTATTGGCTAGATTGAAGTTGGAAGCAACTTGTAGCTTCATTCCAGACTCGTTTGAAGTTGAAAACAACTTGTAGCTTCATTTTCGGTTGTTTAAAATTAGAACCAACTTGTAGTTTCATTCTTGACTCGTTTGAGCCGGAAACAACTTGTTGCTTTATTATTGGCTAGATTGAATTTGGAAACAACTTGTAGCTTTATTTTCGGTTGTTTAAAATTAGAATCAACTTGTAGTTTCATTCTTGACTCGTTTGAGCCCGGAAACAACTTGTTGCTTCATTATTGGCTAGATTGAAGTTGGAAGCAACTTGTAGCTTCATTCCAGACTCGTTTGAAGTTGAAAACAACTTGTAGCTTCATTTTCGGTTGTTTAAAATTAGAACCAACTTGTAGTTTCATTCTTGACTCGTTTGAGCCGGAAACAACTTGTTGCTTTATTATTGGCTAGATTGAATTTGGAAACAACTTGTAGCTTGATTTTCGGTTGTTTAAAATTAGAATCAACTTGTAGTTTCATTCTTGACTCGTTTGAGCCCGGAAACAACTTGTTGCTTCATTATTGGCTAGATTGAAGTTGGAAGCAACTTGTAGCTTCATTCCAGACTCGTTTGAAGTTGAAAACAACTTGTAGCTTCTTTTCAGTTTCGGTTGTTTAAAATTAGAACCAACTTGTAGTTTCATTCTTGACTCGTTTGAGCCGGAAACAACTTGTTGCTTTATTATTGGCTAGATTGAATTTGAAACAACTTGTAGCTTCATTTTCGGTTGTTTAAAATTAGAACCAACTTGTTTTCATTCTTGACTCGTTTGAGCCGGGAAACAACTTGTTGCTTTATTATTGGCTAGATTGAATTTGGAAACAACTTGTAGCTTCATTTTCGGTTGTTTAAAATTAGAATCAACTTGTAGTTTCATTCTTGACTCGTTTGAGCCCGGAAACAACTTGTTGCTTCATTATTGGCTAGATTGAAGTTGGAAGCAACTTGTAGCTTCATTCCAGACTCGTTTGAAGTTGAAAACAACTTGTAGCTTCATTTTCGGTTGTTTAAAATTAGAACCAACTTGTAGTTTCATTCTTGACTCGTTTGAGCCGAAACAACTTGTTGCTTTATTATTGGCTAGATTGAATTTGGAAACAACTTGTAGCTTCATTTTCGGTTGTTTAAAATTAGAATCAACTTGTAGTTTCATTCTTGACTCGTTTGAGCCCGGAAACAACTTGTTGCTTCATTATTGGCTAGATTGAAGTTGGAAGCAACTTGTAGCTTCATTCCAGACTCGTTTGAAGTTGAAAACAACTTGTAGCTTCATTTTCGGTTGTTTAAAATTAGAACCAACTTGTAGTTTCATTCTTGACTCGTTTGAGCCGGAAACAACTTGTTGCTTTATTATTGGCTAGATTGAATTTGGAAACAACTTGTAGCTTCATTTTCGGTTGTTAAAATTAGAATCAACTTGTAGTTTCATTCTTGACTCGTTTGAGCCCGGAAACAACTTGTTGTAGCTTCATTCCAGACTCGTTTGAAGTTGAAAACAACTTGTAGCTTCATTTTCGGTTGTTTAAAATTAGAACCAACTTGTAGTTTCATTCTTGACTCGTTTGAGCCCGGAAACAACTTGTTGCTTCATTATTGGCTAGATTGAAGTTGGAAGCAACTTGTAGCTTCATTCCAGACTCTTTTGAAGTTGAAAACAACTTGTAGCTTCATTTTCTCGGTTGTTTAAAATTAGAACCAACTTGTAGTTTCATTCTTGACTCGTTTGAGCCGGAAACAACTTGTTGCTTTATTATTGACTAGATTGAATTTGGAAACAACTTGTAGCTTCATTTTCGGTTGTTTAAAATTAGAACCAACTTGTAGTTTCATTCTTGACTCGTTTGAGCCGAAACAACTTTTGCTTTATTATTGGCTAGATTGAATTTGAAACAACTTGTAGCTTCATTTTCGGTTGTTTAAAATTAGAATCAACTTGTAGTTTCATTCTTTACTCGTTTGAGCCCGGAAACGACTTGTTGCTTCATTATTGTCTAGATTGAAGTTGGAAGCAACTTGTAGCTTCATTCCAGACTCGTTTGAAGTTGAAAACAACTTGTAGCTTCATTTTCGGTTGTTTAAAATTAGAACCAACTTGTAGTTTCATTCTTGACTCGTTTGAGCCGGAAACAACTTGTTGCTTTATTATTGGCTAGATTGAATTTGGAAACAACTTGTAGCTTGATTTTCGGTTGTTTAAAATTAGAATCAACTTGTAGTTTCATTCTTGACTCGTTGAGCCCGGAAACAACTTGTTGCTTCATTATTGGCTAGATTGAAGTTGGAAGCAACTTGTAGCTTCATTCCAGACTCGTTTGAAGTTGAAAACAACTTGTAGCTTCATTTCAGTTGTTAAAATTAGAACCAACTTGTAGTTTCATTCTTGACTCGTTTGAGTCGGAAACAACTTGTTGCTTTATTATTGGCTAGATTGAATTTGGAAACAACTTGTAGCTTGATTTTCGGTTGTTTAAAATTAGAATCAACTTGTAGTTTCATCGTTGACTCGTTTGAGCCGGAAACAACTTGTTGCTTTATTATTGGCTAGATTGATGTTGGAAGCAACTTGTAGCTTCATTCCAGACTCGTTTGAAGTTGGAATCAACTTGTAGCTTCATTTTCGGTTGTTTAAATATAGAACCAACTTGTAGTTTCATTCTTGACTCGTTTGAGCGGAAACAACTTGTTGCTTTATTATTGGCTAGATTGAATTTGGAAACAACTTGTAGCTTGATTTTCGGTTGTTTAAAATTAGAATCAACTTGTAGTTTCATTCTTGACTCATTTGAGCTCGGAAACAACTTGTTGCTTCATTATTGGCTAGATTGAAGTTGCAAGCAACTTGTAGCTTCATTCCAGACTCGTTTGAAGTTGAAAACAAATTGTAGCTTCATTTTCAGTTGTTTAAAATTAGAACCAACTTGTAGTTTCATTCTTGACTCGTTTGAGGCGGAAACAACTTGTTGCTTTATTATTGGCTAGATTGAATTTGGAAAACAACTTGTAGCTTGATTTTCGGTTGTTAAAATTAGAATCAACTTGTAGTTCCATCCTTGACTCGTTTGAGCCCGGAAACAACTTGTTGCTTCATTATTGGCTAGATGATGTTGGAAGCAACTTGTAGCTTCATCCAGACTCGTTTGAAGTTGGAATCAACTTGTAGCTTCATTTTCGGTTGTTTAAAATTAGAACCAACTTGTAGTTTCATTCTTGACTCGTTTGAGCCGGAAACAACTTGTTGCTTTATTATTGGCTAGATTGAATTTGGAAACAACTTGTAGCTTGATTTTCGGTTGTTTAAAATTAGAATCAACTTGTAGTTTCATTCTTGACTCGTTTGAGCCCGAAACAACTTGTTGCTTCATTATTGGCTAGATTGAAGTTGGAAGCAACTTGTAGCTTCATTCCAGACTCGTTTGAAGTTGAAAACAACTTGTAGCTTCATTTTCGGTTGTTTAAAATTAGAACCAACTTGTAGTTTCATTCTTGACTCGTTGAGCCGGGAACAACTTGTTGCTTTATTATTGGCTAGATTGAATTTGGAAACAACTTGTAGCTTCATTTTCGGTTGTTTAAAATTAGAATCAACTTGTAGTTTCATTCTTGACTCGTTTGAGCCCGGAAACAACTTGTTGTAGCTTCATTCCAGACTCGTTTGAAGTTAAAAACAACTTGTTGCTTCATTATTGGCTAGATTGATGTTGAAGCAACTTGTAGCTCATTCCAGAATCGTTTGAAGTTGGAATCAACTTGTAGCTCATTTCGGTTGTTTAAATATAGAACCAACTGTAGTTTCATTCTTGACTCGTTTGAGCCGGAAACAACTTGTTGCTTTATTAGTGGCTAGATTGAATTTGGAAACAACTTGTAGCTGATTTTCGGTTGTTTAAAATTAGAATCAACTTGTAGTTTCATTCTGAGTCGTTGAGCCCGGAAACACTTGTTTGATTCATTATTGGCTAGATTGAATTTGGAAACAACTTGTAACTTTATTTTCAGTTGTTTAAAATTAGAACCAACTTGTAGTTTCATTCTTGACTCGTTGGAGCCGGAAACAAACTTTTGCTTTATTACTGGCTACATTGAATGTGAAACAACTTGTAGCTTCCTTTTCGGTTGTTAAAAATTAGAATCAACTTGTAGTTTCATTCTAGACCGGTTGAGCCCGGAAACAACTTGTTACTTCATTATTGGCTAGATTAAGGTTGGAAGCAACTTGTAGCTTCATTCCAGACTCGTTTGAAGTTGAAAACAACTTGTAGCTTCATTTTCGGTGTTTAAAATTAGAACCAACTTGTAGTTTCATTCTTGACTCGTTTGAGCCGAAAACAGCTTGTTGCTTTATTATTGACTAGATTGAATTTGGAAACAACTTGTAGCTTTATTTTCTGTTGTTTAAAATTAGAATCAACTTGTAGTTTCATTCTTGACTCATTTGAGCCCGGAAACAACTTGTTGCTTCATTATTGGCTAGATTGAAGTTGGAAGCAACTTGTAGCTTCATTCCAGACTCGTTTGAAGTTGAAAACAACTTGTAGCTTTCATTTTCAGGTTGTTTAAATTAGAACCAACTTGTAGTTTCATTCTTGACTCGTTTGAGTCGGAACACTTGTTGCATTATTATGGCTAGATTGAATTTGGAAACAACTTGTAACTTGATTTTAGGTTGTTTAAATTAGAATCAAACTTGTAGTTTCATTCTTGAGCTCGTTTGAGCCCGGAAACAAACTTGTTGATTCATTATTGGCTAGATTGAAGTGGAAGCAACCTTGTAGCTTCATCCAGACTCGTTTGAAGTTGGATCAATTGTAGCTCATTTTCGGTGTTTAAAATTAGAACCACTTGTAGTTTCATTCTTGACTCGTTTGAGCCGGAACAACTTTGTTGCTTTATTATTGGCTAGATTGAATTTGGAAACAATTTGTAGCTTTAATTTTCGGGTTATTTAAAATTAGAATCAACTTGTAGTTTCATTTCTTGGACTCGTTTGAGCCCGGAAACAACTTTTTGTAGCTTCATTCCAGACGTTTGAGTTGAAAACAACTTGTAGCTTCATTTCGGTTGTTTAAAATTAAACCAACTTGTAGTTTCATCTTGACTCGTTGAGCCCGGCAACACTTGTTGCTTATTATTGGCTAGATTGAAGTTGGAAGCAACTTTGTAGCTTCATTCCAGGCTCTTTTTGAAGTTGAAAACAACTTGTAGCTTCATTTTCGGTTGTTTAAAATGAGAACCAACTTGTAGTTTCATTCTTGACTCGGTTGAGCCCGGAAACAAACTTTTGCTTTATTACTGGCTAGATTAAATTTGGAAACAACTTGTAGCTACATTTTCGGTTGTTAAAAATTAGAATCAACTTGTATTTTCATTCTATACTCGGTTGAGCCCGGAAACAACTTGTTGCTTCATTATTGGCTAGATTAAGGTTGGAAGCAACTTGTAGCTTCATTCCAGACTCGTTTGAAGTTGGAATCAACTTGTAGCTTCATTTTCGGTTGTTTAAAATGAGAACCAACTTGTAGTTTCATTCTTGACTCGTTTGAGTAGGAACAACTTGTTGCTTTATTATTGACTAGATTGAATTTGGAAACAACTTGTAGCTTTATTTTCAGTTGTTTAAAATTAGAAGATCAACTTGTAGTTTCATTCTGACTCGTTTGAGCCCGGAAACAACTTGTTGCTTCATTCCAGACTCGTTTGAAGTTGGAAACACTTGTAGCTTCATTTTCGGTTGTTTAAATTAGAACCAACTTGTAGTTTCATTCTTGACTCGTTTGAGCCGGAAACAACTTGTTGCTTTATTATTGCTAGATTGAATTTGGAAACAACTTGTAGCTTTATTTTCGGTTGTTTAAAATTAGAATCAACTTGTAGTTTCATTCTTGACTCTTTGAGCCCGAAACAACTTGTTGCTTCATTATTGGCTAGATTGAAGTTGGAAGCAACTTGTAGCTTCATTCCAGACTCGTTTGAAGTTGGAACAACTTGTAGCTTCATTTTCGGTTGTTAAAATTAGAACCAACTTGTAGTTTCATTCTTGACTCGTTTGAGCCGGAAACAACTTGTTGCTTTATTATTGGCTAGATTGAATTTGGAAACAACTTGTAGCTATTTTTCGGTTGTTTAAAATTAGAAGCAACTTGTAGTTTCCATTCTTGACTCGTTTGAGCCGGAAACAACTTGTTGCTTTATTATTGGCTAGATTGAATTTGGAAACAACTTGTAGCTTCATTTTCGGTTGTTTAAAATTAGAAGCACTTGTAGTCGTTTGAGCCGGAAACAACTTGTTGTAGCTTCATCCAGACTCGTTTGAAGTTAAAACAACTTGTAGCTTCATTTTCGGTTGTTTAAAATTAGAACCAACTTGTAGTTTCATTCTTGACTCGTTTGAGCCGGGAACAAGTTGTTGCTTTATTATTGGCTAGATTGAATTTGGAAACAATTTGTAGCTTCATTTTCGGTTATTTAAAATTAGAATCAACTTGTAGTTTCATTGTTGACTCGTTTCAGCCCGGAAACAACTTGTTGTAGCTTCATTCCAGACTCGTTTGAAGTTGAAAAACAACTTGTAGCTTCATTTTCGGTTGTTTAAAATTAGAACCAACTTGTAGTTTCATTCTTGACTCGTTTGAGCCCGGAAACAACTTGTTGCTTCATTATTGGCTAGATTGAAGTTGGAAGCAACTTGTAGCTTCATTCCAGGCTCTTTTGAAGTTGAAAACAACTTGTAGCTTCATTTTCGGTTGTTTAAAATGAGAACCAACTTGTAGTTTCATTCTTGACTCGTTTGAGCCGGAAACAACTTGTTGCTTTATTATTGACTAGATTGAATTTGGAAACAACTTGTAGCTTTATTTTCAGTTGTTTAAAATTAGAACCAACTTGTAGTTTCATTCTTGACTCGTTTGAGCCGGAAACAAACTTTTGCTTTATTACTGGCTAGATTGAATTTGGAAACAACTTGTAGCTTCATTTTCGGTTGTTAAAAATTAGAAACAACTTGTAGTTTCATTCTAGACTCGGTTGAGCCCGGAAACAACTTGTTGCTTCATTATTGGCTAGATTAAGGTTGGAAGCAACTTGTAGCTTCATTCCAGACTCGTTTGAAGTTGAAAACAACTTGTAGCTTCATTTTCGGTTGTTTAAAATCAGAACCAACTTGTAGTTTCATTCTTGACTCGTTTGAGCCGGAAACAGCTTGTTGCTTTATTATTGACTAGATTAAATTTGGAAACAACTTGTAGCTTTATTTTTTGGTTGTTTAAAATTAGAATCAACTTGTAGTTTCATTCTTGACTCATTTGAGCCCGGAAACAACTTGTTGCTTCATTATTGGCTAGATTGAAGTTGGAAGCAACTTGTAGCTTCATTCCAGACCCGTTGGAAGTTGAAAACAACTTGTAGCTTCATTTTCAGTTGTTTAAATTTAGAACCAACTTGTAGTTTCATTCTTGACTCGTTTGAGCCGGAAACAACTTGTTGCTTTATTATTGGCTAGATTGAATTTGGAAACAACTTGTATCTTGATTTTCGGTTGTTTAAAATTAGAATCAACTTGTAGTTTCATTCTTGACTCGTTTGAGCCCGGAAACAACTTGTTGCTTCATTATTGGCTAGGTTGATGTTGGAAGCAACTTGTAGCTTCATTCCAGACTCGTTTGAAGTTAAAACAACTTGTAGCTTCATTTTCGGTTGTTTAAGATAAGAACCAACTTGTAGTTTCATTCTTGACTCGTTTGAGCCGGAAACAACTTGTTGCTTCATTATTGGCTAGTTTGAATTTGGGAACAACTTGTAGCTTCATTCCAGACTCTTTTGAAGTTGAAAACAACTTGTAGCTTCATTTTCGGTTGTTTAAAATTAGAACCAACTTGTAGTTTCATTCTTGACTCGTTTGAGCCGGGAACAACTTGTTGCTTTATTATTGGCTAGATTGAATTTGGAAACAATTTGTAGCTTCATTTTCAGTTATTTAAAATTAGAATCAACTTGTAGTTTCATTCTTGACTCGTTTGAGCCCGGAAACAACTTGTTGCTTCATTATTGGATAGATTGAAGTTGGAAGCAACTTGTAGCTTCATTCCAGACTCTTTTGAAGTTGAAAACAACTTGTAACTTCATTTTTGGTTGTTTAAAATTAGAACCAACTTGTACTTTCATTCTTGACTCGTTTGAGCCTGAAACAACTTGTTGCTTTATTATTGACTAGATTGAATTTGGAAACAACTTGTAGCTTTATTTTCGGTTGTTTAAAATTAGAATCAATTTTTAGTTTCATTCTTGACTCATTTGAGCCCGGAAACAACTTGTTGCTTCATTATTGGCTAGATTGAAATTGGAAGCAACTTGTAGCTTCATTCCAGACTCGTTTGAAGTTGAAAACAACTTGTAGCTTCATTTTCGGTTGTTTAAAATTAGAACCAACTTGTAGTTTCATTCTTGACTCGTTTGAGCCGGGAACAACTTGTTGCTTTATTACTAGCTAGATTGAATTTGGAAACAATTTGTAGCTTCATTTTCGGTTATTTAAAATTAGAATCAACTTGTAGTTTCATTCTTGACTCGTTTGAGCCCGGAAACACCTTGTTGTAGCTTCATTCCAGACTCGTTTGAAGTTAAAAACAACTTGTAGCTTCATTTTCGGTTGTTTAAAATTAGAACCAACTTGTAGTTTCATTCTTGACCCGTTTGAGCCCGGAAACAACTTGTTGCTTCATTATTGGCTAGATTGAAGTTGGAAGCAACTTGTAGCTTCATTCCAGACTCTTTTGAAGTTGAAAACAACTTGTAGCTTCATTTTCGGTTGTTTAAAATGAGAACAAACTTTTAGTTTCATTCTTGACTCGTTTGAGTCGAAAACAACTTGTTGCTTTATTATTGACTAGATTGAATTTGGAAATAACTTGTAGCTTTATTTTCAGTTGTTTAAAATTAGAACCAACTTGTAGTTTCATTCTTGACTCGTTTGAGTCGGAAACAACTTGTTGCTTTATTATTTGCTAGATTGAATTTGGAAACAACTTGTAGCTTGATTTTCGGTTGTTTAAAATTAGAATCAACTTGTAGCTTCATTCTTGAGTCGTTTGAGCCTGGAAACAACTTGTTGCTTCATTATTGGCTAGATTGAAGTTGGAAGCAACTTGTAGCTTCATTCCAGACTCTTTTGAAGTTGAAAACAACTTGTACCTTCATTTTCGGTTGTTTAAAATTAGAACCAACTTGTAGTTTCATTCTTGACTCGTTTGAGCCTGAAACAACTTGTTGCTTTATTATTGACTAGATTAAATTTGGAAACAACTTGTAGCTTTATTTTTTGGTTGTTTAAAATTAGAATGAACTTGTAGTTTCATTCTTGACTCATTTGAGCCCGGAAACAACTTGTTGCTTCATTATTGGCTAGATTGAAGTTGGAAGCAACTTGTAGCTTCATTCCAGACCCGTTGGAAGTTGAAAACAACTTTTTGCTTCATTTTCGGTTGTTTAAAATTGGAACCATCTTGTAGTTTCATTCTTGACTCGTTTGAGCCGGAAACAACTTGTTGCTTTATTATTGGCTAGATTGAATTTGGAAACAACTTGTAGCTTCATTTTCGGTTGTTTAAAATTAGAAGCAACTTGTAGTTTCATTCTTGACTCGTTTGAGCCCGGAAACAACTTGTTGTAGCTTCATTCCAGACTCGTTTGAAGTTGAAAACAACTTGTAGCTTCATTTTCGGTTGTTTAAAATTAGAACCAACTTGTAGTTTCATTCTTGACTCGTTTGAACCGGAAACAACTTGTTGCTTTATTATTGGCTAGATTGAATTTGGAAACAACTTGTAGCTTCATTTTCGGTTGTTTAAAATTAGAATCAACTTGTAGTTTCATTCTTGACTCGTTTGAGCCCGGAAAGAACTTGTTGCTCCATTATTGGCTAGATTGAAGTTGTAAGCAACTTGTAGCTTCATTCCAGACTCGTTTGAAGTTGAAAACAACTTGGAGCTTCATTTTCTGTTGTTTAAAATTAGAACCAACTTGTAGTTTCAATCTTGACTCGTTTGAGCCGGAAACAGCTTGTTGCTTTATTATTGACTAGATTGAATTTGGAAACAACTTGTAGCTTTATTTTCGGTTCTTTAAAATTAGAATCAACTTGTAGTTTCATTCTTGACTCATTTGAGCCGGAAACAGCTTGTTGCTTTATTATTGACTACATTGAATTTGGAAACAACTTGTAGCTTTATTTTCGGTTGTTTAAAATCAGAATCAACTTGTAGTTTCATTCTTGACTCATTTGAGCCCGGAAACAATTTGTTGCTTCATTATTGGCTAGATTGAAGTTGGAAGCAACTTGTATCTTCATTCCAGACTCGTTTGAAGTTGGAAACAACTTGTAGCTTCATTTTCGGTTGTTTAAAATTAGAACCAACTTGTAATTTCATTCTTGACTCGTTTGAGCCGGAAACAACTTGTTGCTTTATTATTTGCTAGATTGAATTTGGAAACAACTTGTAGCTTGATTTTCGGTTGTTTAAAATTAGAATCAACTTGTAGTTTCATTCTTGAGTCGTTTGAGCCTGGAAACAACTTGTTGCTTCATTATTGGCTAGATTGAAGTTGGAAGCAACTTGTAGCTTCATTCCAGACTCGTTTGAAGTTGGAATCAACTTGTAGCTTGATTTTCGGTTGTTTAAAATTAGAATCAACTTGTAGTTTCATTCTTGAGTCGTTTGAGCCTGGAAACAACTTGTTGCTTCATTATTGGCTAGATTGAAGTTGGAAGCAACTTGTAGCTTCATTCCAGACTCGTTTGAAGTTGGAATCAACTTGTAGCTTCATTTTCGGTTGCTTAAAATTAGAACCAACTTGTAGTTTCATTCTTGACTCGTTTATGAGCCGGAAACAACTTGTTGCTTTATTATTGGCTAGATTGAATTTGGAAACAACTTGTAGCTTCATTTTCAGTTATTTAAAATTAGAATCAACTTGTAGTTTCATTCTTGACTCATTTGAGCCCGGAAACAACTTTTGCTTCATTATTGGATAGATTGAAGTTGGAAGCAACTTGTAGCTTCATTCCAGACTCTTTTGAAGTTGAAAACAACTTGTAACTTCATTTTCGGTTGTTTAAAATTAGAACCAACTTGTAGTTTCATTCTTGACTCGTTTGAGCCTGAAACAACTTGTTGCTTTATTATTGACTAGATTAAATTTGGAAACAACTTGTAGCTTTATTTTTTGGTTGTTTAAAATTAGAATGAACTTGTAGTTTCATTCTTGACTCATTTGAGCCCGGAAACAACTTGTTGCTTCATTATTGGCTAGATTGAAGTTGGAAGCAACTAGTAGCTTCATTCCAGACCCGTTGGAAGTTGAAAACAACTTTTAGCTTCATTTTCGGTTGTTTAAAATTGGAACCATCTTGTAGTTTCATTCTTGACTCGTTTGAGCCGGAAACAACTTGTTGCTTTATTATTGGCTAGATTGAATTTGGAAACAACTTGTAGCTTCGTTTTCGGTTGTTTAAAATTAGAAGCAACTTGTAGTTTCATTCTTGACTCGTTTGAGCCCGGAAACAACTTGTTGTAGCTTCATTCCAGACTCGTTTGAAGTTGAAAACAACTTGTAGCTTCATTTTCGGTTGTTTAAAATTAGAACCAACTTGTAGTTTCATTCTTGACTCGTTTGAGCCGGAAACAACTTGTTGCTTTATTATTGGCTAGATTGAATTTGGAAACAACTTGTAGCTTCATTTTCGGTTGTTTAAAATTAGAATCAACTTGTAGTTTCATTCTTGACTCGTTTGAGCCCGGAAACAACTTGTTGCTCCATTATTGGCTAGATTGAAGTTGTAAGCAACTTGTAGCTTCATTCCAGACTCGTTTGAAGTTGAAAACAACTTGTAGCTTCATTTTCTGTTGTTTAAAATTAGAACCAACTTGTAGTTTCAATCTTGACTCGTTTGAGCCGGAAACAACTTGTTGCTTTATTATTGACTAGATTGAATTTGGAAACAACTTGTAGCTTTATTTTCGGTTGTTTAAAATTAGAATCAACTTGTAGTTTCATTCTTGACTCATTTGAGCCCGGAAGAACTTGTTGCTTCATTATTGGCTAGGTTGAAGTTGGAAGCAACTTGTAGCTTCATTCCAGACTCGTTTGAAGTTAAAACAACTTGTAGCTTCATTTTCGGTTGTTTAAAATAAGAACCAACTTGTAGTTTCATTCTTGACTCGTTTGGGCCGGAAACAACTTGTTGCTTCATTATTGGCTAGATTGAATTTGGAAACAACTTGTAGCTTCATTCCAGACTCTTTTGAAGTTGAAAACAACTTGTAGCTTCATTTTCGGTTGTTTAAAATTAGAACCAACTTGTAGTCTCATTCTTGACTCGTTTGAGCCGGAAACAAGTTGTCGCTTTATTATTGACTAGATTGAATTTGGAAACAACTTGTAGCTTTATTTTCGGCTGTTTAAAATTATAATCAACTTGTAGTTTCATTCTTGACTCATTTGAGCCCGGAAACAACTTGTTGCTTCATTATTGGCTAGATTGAAGTTGGAAGCAACTTGTAGCTTCATTCCAGACTCGTTTGAAGTTGAAAACAACTTGTAGCTTCATTTTCAGTTGTTTAAAATTAGAACAAACTTGTAGTTTCATTCTTGACTCGTTTGAGCCGGAAACAACTTGTTGCTTATTATTGGCTAGATTGAATTTGGAAACAACTTGTAGCTTCATTTTCGGTTGTTTAAAATTAGAAGCAACTTGTAGTCGTTTGAGCCCGGAAACAACTTGTTGTAGCTTCATTCCAGACTCGTTTGAAGTTGAAAACAACTTGTAGCTTCATTTTCGGTTGTTTAAAATTAGAACCAACTTGTAGTTTCATTCTTGACTCGTTTGAGCCGGGAACAACTTGTTGCTTTATTATTGGCTAGATTGAATTTGGAAACAATTTGTAGCTTCATTTTCGGTTATTTAAAATTAGAATCAACTTGTAGTTTCATTCTTGACTCGTTTGAGACCGGAAACACCTTGTTGTAGCTTCATTCCAGACTCGTTTGAAGTTGAAAACAACTTGTAGCTTCATTTTCGGTTGTTTAAAATTAGAACCAACTTGTAGTTTCATTCTTGACTCGTTTGAGCCCGGAAACAACTTGTTGCTTCATTATTGGCTAGATTGAAGTTGGAAGCAACTTGTAGCTTCATTCCAGGCTCTTTTGAAGTTGAAAACAACTTGTAGCTTCATTTTCGGTTGTTTAAAATGAGAACAAACTTGTAGTTTCATTCTTGACTCGTTGAGCCGGAAACAACTTGTTGCTTTGTTATTGACTAGATTGAATTTGGAAACAACTTGTAGCTTTATTTTCAGTTGTTTAAAATTAGAACCAACTTGTAGTTTCATTCTTGACTCGTTTGAGCCGGAAACAAACTTTTGCTTTATTACTGGCTAGATTGAATTTGGAAACAACTTGTAGCTTCATTTTCGGTTGTTAAAAATTAGAATCAACTTGTAGTTTCATTCTAGACTCGGTTGAGCCCGGAAACAACTTGTTGCTTCATTATTGGCTAGATTAAGGCTGGAAGCAACTTGTAGCTTCATTCCAGACTCGTTTGAAGTTGAAAACAACTTGTAGCTTCATTTTCGGTTGTTTAAAATTAGAACCAACTTGTAGTTTCATTCCTGACACGTTTGAGCCGGAAACAGCTTGTTGCTTTATTATTGACTAGATTGAATTTGGAAACAACTTGTAGCTTTATTTTCGGTTGTTTAAAATTAGAATCAACTTGTAGTTTCATTCTTGACTCATTTGAGCCCGGAAACAACTTGTTGCTTCATTATTGGCTAGATTGAAGTTGGAAGCAACTTGTAGCTTCATTCCAGACTCGTTTGAAGTTGAAAACAACTTGTAGCTTCATTTTCAGTTGTTTAAAATTAGAACAAACTTGTAGTTTCATTCTTGACTCGTTTGAGCCGGAAACAACTTGTTGTTTTATTATTGGCTAGATTGAATTTCGAAACAACTTGTAGCTTGATTTTCGGTTGTTTAAAATTAGAATCAACTTGTAGTTTCATTCTGGACTCGTTTGAGCCCGGAAACAACTTGTTGCTTCATTATTGGCTAGATTGAAGTTGGAAGCAACTTTTAGCTTCATTCCAGACTCGTTTGAAGTTGGAATCAACTTGTAGCTTCATTTTCGGTTGTTTAAAATTAGAACCAACTTGTAGTTTCATTCTTGACTCGTTTGAGCCGGAAACAACTTGTTGCTTTATTATTTGCTAGATTGAATTTGGAAACAACTTGTAGCTTGATTTTCGGTTGTTTAAAATTAGAATCAACTTGTAGTTTCATTCTTGAGTCGTTTGAGCCTGGAAACAACTTGTTGCTTCATTATTGGCTAGATTGAAGTTGGAAGCAACTTGTAGCTTCATTCCAGACTCGTTTGAAGTTGGAATCAACTTGTAGCTTCATTTTCGGTTGCTTAAAATTAGAACCAACTTGTAGTTTCATTCTTGACTCGTTTGAGCCGGAAACAACTTGTTGCTTTATTATTGGCTAGATTGAATTTGGAAACAACTTGTAGCTTCATTTTCAGTTATTTAAAATTAGAATCAACTTGTAGTTTCATTCTTGACTCATTTGAGCCCGGAAACAACTTTTTGCTTCATTATTGGATAGATTGAAGTTGGAAGCAACTTGTAGCTTCATTCCAGACTCTTTTGAAGTTGAAAACAACTTGTAGCTTCATTTTCGGTTGTTTAAAATTAGAACCAACTTGTAATTTCATTCCTGACTCGTTTGAGCCGGAAACAACTTGTTGCTTTATTATTTGCTAGATTGAATTTGGAAACAACTTGTAGCTTGATTTTCGGTTGTTTAAAATTAGAATTAACTTGTAGTTTCATTCTTGAGTGGTTTGAGCCTGGAAACAACTTGTTTCTTCATTATTGGCTAGATTGAAGTTGGAAGCAACTTGTAGCTTCATTCCAGACTCGTTTGAAGTTGGAATCAACTTGTAGCTTCATTTTCGGTTGCTTAAAATTAGAACCAACTTGTAGTTTCATTCTTGACTCGTTTGAGCTGGAAACAACTTGTTGCTTTACTACTGGCTAGATTGAATTTGGAAACAACTTGTAGCTTCATTTTCGGTTGTTTAAAATTAGAAACAACTTGTAGTCGTTTGAGCCCGGAAACAACTTGTTGTAGCTTCATTCCAGACTCGTTTGAAGTTGGAATCAACTTGTAGTTTCATTTTCGGTTGTTTAAAATTAGAACCAACTTGTAGTATCATTCTTGACTCGTTTGAGCCGGAAACAACTTGTTGCTTTATTATTTGCTAGATTGAATTTGGAAACAACTTGTAGCTTGATTTTCGGTTGTTTAAAATTAGAATCAACTTGTAGTTTCATTCTTGAGTCGTTTGAGCCTGGAAACAACTTGTTGCTTCATTATTGGCTAGATTGAAGTTGGAAGCAACTTGTAGCTTCATTCCAGACTCGTTTGAAGTTGGAATCAACTTGTAGCTTCATTTTCGGTTGCTTAAAATTAGAAATAACTTGTAGTTTCATTCTTGACTCGTTTGAGCCGGAAACAACTTGTTGCTTTATTATTGGCTAGATTGAATTTGGAAACAACTTGTAGCTTCATTTTCAGTTATTTAAAATTAGAATCAACTTGTAGTTTCATTCTTGACTCATTTAAGCCCGGAAACAACTTTTTGCTTCATTATTGGATAGATTGAAGTTGGAAGCAACTTGTAGCTTCATTCCAGACTCTTTTGAAGTTGAAAACAACTTGTAACTTCATTTTCGGTTGTTTAAAATTAGAACCAACTTGTAGTTTCATTCTTGACTCGTTTGAGCCTGAAACAACTTGTTGCTTTATTATTGACTAGATTAAATTTGGAAACAACTTGTAGCTTTATTTTTTGGTTGTTTAAAATTAGAATGAACTTGTAGTTTCATTCTTGACTCATTTGAGCCCGGAAACAACTTGTTGCTTCATTATTGGCTAGATTGAAGTTGGAAGCAACTAGTAGCTTCATTCCAGACCCGTTGGAAGTTGAAAACAACTTTTAGCTTCATTTTCGGTTGTTTAAAATTGGAACCATCTTGTAGTTTCATTCTTGACTCGTTTGAGCCGGAAACAACTTGTTGCTTTATTATTGGCTAGATTGAATTTGGAAACAACTTGTAGCTTCATTTTCGGTTGTTTAAAATTAGAAGCAACTTGTAGTTTCATTTTGACTCGTTTGAGCCCGGAAACAACTTGTTGTAGCTTCATTCTAGACTCGTTTGAAGTTGAAAACAACTTGTAGCTTCATTTTCGGTTGTTTAAAATTAGAACCAACTTGTAGTTTCATTCTTGACTCGTTTGAGCCGGAAACAACTTGTTGCTTTATTATTGGCTAGATTGAATTTGGAAACAACTTGTAGCTTCATTTTCGGTTGTTTAAAATTAGAATCAACTTGTAGTTTCATTCTTGACTCGTTTGAGCCCGGAAACAACTTGTTGCTCCATTATTGGCTAGATTCAAGTTGTAAGCAACTTGTAGCTTCATTCCAGACTCGTTTGAAGTTGAAAACAACTTGTAGCTTCATTTTCTGTTGTTTAAAATTAGAACAAACTTGTAGTTTCAATCTTGATTTGTTTGAGCCGGAAACAACTTGTTCCTTTATTATTGACTAGATTGAA
Organism: Daucus carota subsp. sativus; assembly: GCF_001625215.2. Classification (NCBI taxonomy): domain Eukaryota; kingdom Viridiplantae; phylum Streptophyta; class Magnoliopsida; order Apiales; family Apiaceae; genus Daucus; species Daucus carota. The sequence goes on along the minus strand of NC_030383.2, from coordinate 17,891,912 downwards.
TTTGGAAACAACTTGTAGCTTTATTTTCGGTTGTTTAAAATTAGAATCAACTTGTAGTTTCATTCTTGACTCATTTGAGCCCGGAAGAACTTGTTGCTTCATTATTGGCTAGGTTGAAGTTGGAAGCAACTTGTAGCTTCATTCCAGACTCGTTTGAAGTTAAAACAACTTGTAGCTTCATTTTCGGTTGTTTAAAATAAGAACCAACTTGTAGTTTCATTCTTGACTCGTTTGGGCCGGAAACAACTTGTTGCTTCATTATTGGCTAGATTGAATTTGGAAACAACTTGTAGCTTCATTCCAGACTCTTTTGAAGTTGAAAACGACTTGTAGCTTCATTTTCGGTTGTTTAAAATTAGAACCAACTTGTAGTCTCATTCTTGACTCGTTTGAGCCGGAAACAAGTTGTCGCTTTATTATTGACTAGATTGAATTTGGAAACAACTTGTAGCTTTATTTTCGGCTGTTTAAAATTATAATCAACTTGTAGTTTCATTCTTGACTCATTTGAGCCCGGAAACAACTTGTTGCTTCATTATTGGCTAGATTGAAGTTGGAAGCAACTTGTAGCTTCATTCCAGACTCGTTTGAAGTTGAAAACAACTTGTAGCTTCATTTTCAGTTGTTTAAAATTAGAACAAACTTGTAGTTTCATTCTTGACTCGTTTGAGCCGGAAACAACTTGTTGCTTTATTATTGGCTAGATTGAATTTGGAAACAACTTGTAGCTTCATTTTCGGTTGTTTAAAATTAGAAGCAACTTGTAGTCGTTTGAGCCCGGAAACAACTTGTTTTAGCTTCATTCCAGACTCGTTTGAAGTTGAAACCAACTTGTAGCTTCATTTTCGGTTGTTTAAAATTGGAACCAACTTGTAGTTTCATTCTTGACTCGTTTGAGCCGGAAACAACTTGTTGCTTTATTATTGACTAGATTGAATTTGGAAACAACTTGTAACTTTATTTTCAGTTGTTTAAAATTAGAACCAACTTGTAGTTTCATTCTTGACTCGTTGGAGCCGGAAACAAACTTTTGCTTTATTACTGGGTAGATTGAATTTGGAAACAACTTGTAGCTTCATTTTCGGTTGTTTAAAATTAGAAGCAACTTGTAGTCGTTTGAGCCCGGAAACAACTTGTTGTAGCTTCATTCCAGACTCGTTTGAAGTTGAAAACAACTTGTAGCTTCATTTTCGGTTGTTTAAAATTAGAACCAACTTGTAGTTTCATTCTTGACTCGTTTGAGCCGGGAACAACTTGTTGCTTTATTATTGGCTAGATTGAATTTGGAAACAATTTGTAGCTTCATTTTCGGTTATTTAAAATTAGAATCAACTTGTAGTTTCATTCTTGACTCGTTTGAGACCGGAAACACCTTGTTGTAGCTTCATTCCAGACTCGTTTGAAGTTGAAAACAACTTGTAGCTTCATTTTCGGTTGTTTAAAATTAGAACCAACTTGTAGTTTCATTCTTGACTCGTTTGAGCCCGGAAACAACTTGTTGCTTCATTATTGGCTAGATTGAAGTTGGAAGCAACTTGTAGCTTCATTCCAGGCTCTTTTGAAGTTGAAAACAACTTGTAGCTTCATTTTCGGTTGTTTAAAATGAGAACAAACTTGTAGTTTCATTCTTGACTCGTTTGAGCCGGAAACAACTTGTTGCTTTATTATTGACTAGATTGAATTTGGAAACAACTTGTAGCTTTATTTTCAGTTGTTTAAAATTAGAACAACTTGTAGTTTCATTCTTGACTCGTTTGAGCCGGAAACAAACTTTTGCTTTATTACTGGCTAGATTGAATTTGGAAACAACTTGTAGCTTCATTTTCGGTTGTTAAAAATTAGAATCAACTTGTAGTTTCATTCTAGACTCGGTTGAGCCCGGAAACAACTTGTTGCTTCATTATTGGCTAGATTGAAGTTGGAAGCAACTTGTAGCTTCATTCCAGACTCGTTTGAAGTTGAAAACAACTTGTAGCTTCATTTTCAGTTGTTTAAAATTAGAACAAACTTGTAGTTTCATTCTTGACTCGTTTGAGCCGGAAACAACTTGTTGCTTTATTATTGGCTAGATTGAATTTCGAAACAACTTGTAGCTTGATTTTCGGTTGTTTAAAATTAGAATCAACTTGTAGTTTCATTCTGGACTCGTTTGAGCCCGGAAACAACTTGTTGCTTCATTATTGGCTAGATTGAAGTTGGAAGCAACTTGTAGCTTCATTCCAGACTCGTTTGAAGTTGGAATCAACTTGTAGCTTCATTTTCGGTTGTTTAAAATTAGAACCAACTTGTAGTTTCATTCTGGACTCGTTTGAGCCCGGAAACAACTTGTTGCTCCATTATTGGCTAGATTGAAGTTGTAAGCAACTTGTAGCTTCATTCCAGACTCGTTTGAAGTTGAAAACAACTTGTAGCTTCATTTTCTGTTGTTTAAAATTAGAACCAACTTGTAGTTTCAATCTTGATTTGTTTGAGCCGGAAACAACTTGTTCCTTTATTATTGACTAGATTGAATTTGGAAACAACTTGTAGCTTTATTTTCGGTTGTTTAAAATTAGAATCAACTTGTAGTTTCATTCTTGACTCATTTGAGCCCGGAAGAACTTGTTGCTTCATTATTGGCTAGGTTGAAGTTGGAAGCAACTTGTAGCTTCATTCCAGACTCGTTTGAAGTTGGAATCAACTTGTAGCTTCATTTTCGGTTGTTTAAAATTAGAACCAACTTGTAGTTTCATTCTTGACTCGTTTGAGCCGGAAACAACTTGTTGCTTTATTATTTGCTAGATTGAATTTGGAAACAACTTGTAGCTTGATTTTCGGTTGTTTAAAATTAGAATCAACTTGTAGTTTCATTCTTGAGTCGTTTGAGCCTGGAAACAACTTGTTGCTTCATTATTGGCTAGATTGAAGTTGGAAGCAACTTGTAGCTTCATTCCAGACTCGTTTGAAGTTGGAATCAACTTGTAGCTTCATTTTCGGTTGCTTAAAATTAGAACCAACTTGTAGTTTCATTCTTGACTCGTTTGAGCCGGAAACAACTTGTTGCTTTATTATTGGCTAGATTGAATTTGGAAACAACTTGTAGCTTCATTTTCAGTTATTTAAAATTAGAATCAACTTGTAGTTTCATTCTTGACTCATTTGAGCCCGGAAACAACTTTTTGCTTCATTATTGGATAGATTGAAGTTGGAAGCAACTTGTAGCTTCATTCCAGACTCTTTTGAAGTTGAAAACAACTTGTAGCTTCATTTTCGGTTGTTTAAAATTAGAACCAACTTGTAATTTCATTCCTGACTCGTTTGAGCCGGAAACAACTTGTTGCTTTATTATTTGCTAGATTGAATTTGGAAACAACTTGTAGCTTGATTTTCGGTTGTTTAAAATTAGAATTAACTTGTAGTTTCATTCTTGAGTGGTTTGAGCCTGGAAACAACTTGTTTCTTCATTATTGGCTAGATTGAAGTTGGAAGCAACTTGTAGCTTCATTCCAGACTCGTTTGAAGTTGGAATCAACTTGTAGCTTCATTTTCGGTTGCTTAAAATTAGAACCAACTTGTAGTTTCATTCTTGACTCGTTTGAGCCGGAAACAACTTGTTGCTTTACTACTGGCTAGATTGAATTTGGAAACAACTTGTAGCTTCATTTTCGGTTGTTTAAAATTAGAAACAACTTGTAGTCGTTTGAGCCGGAAACAACTTGTTGTAGCTTCATTCCAGACTCGTTTGAAGTTGGAATCAACTTGTAGTTTCATTTTCGGTTGTTTAAAATTAGAACCAACTTGTAGTATCATTCTTGACTCGTTTGAGCCGGAAACAACTTGTTGCTTTATTATTTGCTAGATTGAATTTGGAAACAACTTGTAGCTTGATTTTCGGTTGTTTAAAATTAGAATCAACTTGTAGTTTCATTCTTGAGTCGTTTGAGCCTGGAAACAACTTGTTGCTTCATTATTGGCTAGATTGAAGTTGGAAGCAACTTGTAGCTTCATTCCAGACTCGTTTGAAGTTGGAATCAACTTGTAGCTTCATTTTCGGTTGCTTAAAATTAGAAATAACTTGTAGTTTCATTCTTGACTCGTTTGAGCCGGAAACAACTTGTTGCTTTATTATTGGCTAGATTGAATTTGGAAACAACTTGTAGCTTCATTTTCAGTTATTTAAAATTAGAATCAACTTGTAGTTTCATTCTTGACTCATTTAAGCCCGGAAACAACTTTTTGCTTCATTATTGGATAGATTGAAGTTGGAAGCAACTTGTAGCTTCATTCCAGACTCTTTGAAGTTGAAAACAACTTGTAACTTCATTTTCGGTTGTTTAAAATTAGAACCAACTTGTAGTTTCATTCTTGACTCGTTTGAGCCTGAAACAACTTGTTGCTTTATTATTGACTAGATTAAATTTGGAAACAACTTGTAGCTTTATTTTTGGTTGTTTAAAATTAGAATGAACTTGTAGTTTCATTCTTGACTCATTTGAGCCCGGAAACAACTTGTTGCTTCATTATTGGCTAGATTGAAGTTGGAAGCAACTAGTAGCTTCATTCCAGACCCGTTGGAAGTTGAAAACAACTTTTAGCTTCATTTTCGGTTGTTTAAAATTGGAACCATCTTGTAGTTTCATTCTTGACTCGTTTGAGCCGGAAACAACTTGTTGCTTTATTATTGGCTAGATTGAATTTGGAAACAACTTGTAGCTTCATTTTCGGTTGTTTAAAATTAGAAGCAACTTGTAGTTTCATTTTGACTCGTTTGAGCCCGGAAACAACTTGTTGTAGCTTCATTCTAGACTCGTTTGAAGTTGAAAACAACTTGTAGCTTCATTTTCGGTTGTTTAAAATTAGAACCAACTTGTAGTTTCATTCTTGACTCGTTTGAGCCGGAAACAACTTGTTGCTTTATTATTGGCTAGATTGAATTTGGAAACAACTTGTAGCTTCATTTTCGGTTGTTTAAAATTAGAATCAACTTGTAGTTTCATTCTTGACTCGTTTGAGCCCGGAAACAACTTGTTGCTCCATTATTGGCTAGATTCAAGTTGTAAGCAACTTGTAGCTTCATTCCAGACTCGTTTGAAGTTGAAAACAACTTGTAGCTTCATTTTCTGTTGTTTAAAATTAGAACAAACTTGTAGTTTCAATCTTGATTTGTTTGAGCCGGAAACAACTTGTTCCTTTATTATTGACTAGATTGAATTTGGAAACAACTTGTAGCTTTATTTTCGGTTGTTTAAAATTAGAATCAACTTGTAGTTTCATTCTTGACTCATTTGAGCCCGGAAGAACTTGTTGCTTCATTATTGGCTAGGTTGAAGTTGGAAGCAACTTGTAGCTTCATTCCAGACTCGTTTGAAGTTAAAACAACTTGTAGCTTCATTTTCGGTTGTTTAAAATAAGAACCAACTTGTAGTTTCATTCTTGACTCGTTTGGGCCGGAAACAACTTGTTGCTTCATTATTGGCTAGATTGAATTTGGAAACAACTTGTAGCTTCATTCCAGACTCTTTTGAAGTTGAAAACGACTTGTAGCTTCATTTTCGGTTGTTTAAAATTAGAACCAACTTGTAGTCTCATTCTTGACTCGTTTGAGCCGGAAACAAGTTGTCGCTTTATTATTGACTAGATTGAATTTGGAAACAACTTGTAGCTTTATTTTCGGCTGTTTAAAATTATAATCAACTTGTAGTTTCATTCTTGACTCATTTGAGCCCGGAAACACTTGTTGCTTCATTATTGGCTAGATTGAAGTTGGAAGCAACTTGTAGCTTCATTCCAGACTCGTTTGAAGTTGAAACAACTTGTAGCTTCATTTTCAGTTGTTTAAAATTAGAACAAACTTGTAGTTTCATTCTTGACTCGTTTGAGCCGGAAACAACTTGTTGCTTTATTATTGGCTAGATTGAATTTGGAAACAACTTGTAGCTTCATTTTCGGTTGTTTAAAATTAGAAGCAACTTGTAGTCGTTTGAGCCCGGAAACAACTTGTTTTAGCTTCATTCCAGACTCGTTTGAAGTTGAAACCAACTTGTAGCTTCATTTTCGGTTGTTTAAAATTGGAACCAACTTGTAGTTTCATTCTTGACTCGTTTGAGCCGGAAACAACTTGTTGCTTTATTATTGACTAGATTGAATTTGGAAACAACTTGTAACTTTATTTTCAGTTGTTTAAAATTAGAACCAACTTGTAGTTTCATTCTTGACTCGTTGGAGCCGGAAACAAACTTTTGCTTTATTACTGGGTAGATTGAATTTGGAAACAACTTGTAGCTTCATTTTCGGTTGTTTAAAATTAGAAGCAACTTGTAGTCGTTTGAGCCCGGAAACAACTTGTTGTAGCTTCATTCCAGACTCGTTTGAAGTTGAAAACAACTTGTAGCTTCATTTTCGGTTGTTTAAAATTAGAACCAACTTGTAGTTTCATTCTTGACCTCGTTTGAGCCGGGAACAACTTGTTGCTTTATTATTGGCTAGATTGAATTTGGAAACAATTTGTAGCTTCATTTTCGGTTATTTAAAATTAGAATCAACTTGTAGTTTCATTCTTGACTCGTTTGAGACCGGAAACACCTTGTTGTAGCTTCATTCCAGACTCGTTTGAAGTTGAAAACAACTTGTAGCTTCATTTTCGGTTGTTTAAAATTAGAACCAACTTGTAGTTTCATTCTTGACTCGTTTGAGCCCGGAAACAACTTGTTGCTTCATTATTGGCTAGATTGAAGTTGGAAGCAACTTGTAGCTTCATTCCAGGCTCTTTTGAAGTTGAAAACAACTTGTAGCTTCATTTTCGGTTGTTTAAAATGAGAACAAACTTGTAGTTTCATTCTTGACTCGTTTGAGCCGGAAACAACTTGTTGCTTTATTATTGACTAGATTGAATTTGGAAACAACTTGTAGCTTTATTTTCAGTTGTTTAAAATTAGAACAACTTGTAGTTTCATTCTTGACTCGTTTGAGCCGGAAACAAACTTTGCTTTATTACTGGCTAGATTGAATTTGGAAACAACTTGTAGCTTCATTTTCGGTTGTTAAAAATTAGAATCAACTTGTAGTTTCATTCTAGACTCGGTTGAGCCCGGAAACAACTTGTTGCTTCATTATTGGCTAGATTAAGGCTGGAAGCAACTTGTAGCTTCATTCCAGACTCGTTTGAAGTTGAAAACAACTTGTAGCTTCATTTTCGGTTGTTTAAAATTAGAACCAACTTGTAGTTTCATTCCTGACACGTTTGAGCCGGAAACAGCTTGTTGCTTTATTATTGACTAGATTGAATTTGGAAACAACTTGTAGCTTTATTTTCGGTTGTTTAAAATTAGAATCAACTTGTAGTTTCATTCTTGACTCATTTGAGCCCGGAAACAACTTGTTGCTTCATTATTGGCTAGATTGAAGTTGGAAGCAACTTGTAGCTTCATTCCAGACTCGTTTGAAGTTGAAAACAACTTGTAGCTTCATTTTCAGTTGTTTAAAATTAGAACAAACTTGTAGTTTCATTCTTGACTCGTTTGAGCCGGAAACAACTTGTTGCTTTATTATTGGCTAGATTGAATTTCGAAACAACTTGTAGCTTGATTTTCGGTTGTTTAAAATTAGAATCACTTGTAGTTTCATTCTGGACTCGTTTGAGCCCGGAAACAACTTGTTGCTTCATTATTGGCTAGATTGAAGTTGGAAGCACTTGTAGCTTCATTCCAGACTCGTTTGAAGTTGGAATCAACTTGTAGCTTCATTTTCGGTTGTTTAAAATTAGAACCAACTTGTAGTTTCATTCTGGACTCGTTTGAGCCCGGAAACACTTGTTGCTCCATTATTGGCTAGATTGAAGTTGTAAGCACTTGTAGCTTCATTCCAGACTCGTTTGAAGTTGAAAACAACTTGTAGCTTCATTTTCTGTTGTTTAAAATTAGAACCAACTTGTAGTTTCAATCTTGATTTGTTTGAGCCGGAAACAACTTGTTCCTTTATTATTGACTAGATTGAATTTGGAAACAACTTGTAGCTTTATTTTCGGTTGTTTAAAATTAGAATCAACTTGTAGTTTCATTCTTGACTCATTTGAGCCCGGAAGAACTTGTTGCTTCATTATTGGCTAGGTTGAAGTTGGAAGCAACTTGTAGCTTCATTCCAGACTCGTTTGAAGTTAAAACAACTTGTAGCTTCATTTTCGGTTGTTTAAAATAAGAACCAACTTGTAGTTTCATTCTTGACTCGTTTGGGCCGGGAACAACTTGTTGCTTCATTATTGGCTAGATTGAATTTGGAAACAACTTGTAGCTTCATTCCAGACTCTTTTGAAGTTGAAAACGACTTGTAGCTTCATTTTCGGTTGTTTAAAATTAGAACCAACTTGTAGTCTCATTCTTGACTCGTTTGAGCCGGAAACAAGTTGTCGCTTTATTATTGACTAGATTGAATTTGGAAACAACTTGTAGCTTTATTTCGGCTGTTTAAAATTATAATCAACTTGTAGTTTCATTCTTGACTCATTTGAGCCCGAAACAACTTGTTGCTTCATTATTGGCTAGATTGAAGTTGGAAGCAACTTGTAGCTTCATTCCAGACTCGTTTGAAGTTGAAAACAACTTGTAGCTTCATTTCAGTTGTTTAAAATTAGAACAAACTTGTAGTTTCATTCTTGACTCGTTGAGCCGGAAACAACTTGTTGCTTTATTATTGGCTAGATTGAATTTGGAAACAACTTGTAGCTTCATTTTCGGTTGTTTAAAATTAGAAGCAACTTGTAGTCGTTTGAGCCCGGAAACAACTTGTTTTAGCTTCATTCCAGACTCGTTTGAAGTTGAAACCAACTTGTAGCTTCATTTTCGGTTGTTTAAAATTGGAACCAACTTGTAGTTTCATTCTTGACTCGTTTGAGCCGGAAACAACTTGTTGCTTTATTATTGACTAGATTGAATTTGGAAACAACTTGTAACTTTATTTTCAGTTGTTAAAATTAGAACCAACTTGTAGTTTCATTCTTGACTCGTTGGAGCCGGAAACAAACTTTTGCTTTATTACTGGGTAGATTGAATTTGGAAACAACTTGTAGCTTCATTTCGGTTGTTTAAAATTAGAAGCAACTTGTAGTCGTTTGAGCCCGGAAACAACTTGTTGTAGCTTCATTCCAGACTCGTTTGAAGTTGAAAACAACTTGTAGCTTCATTTTCGGTTGTTTAAAATTAGAACCAACTTGTAGTTTCATTCTTGACTCGTTTGAGCCGGGAACAACTTGTTGCTTTATTATTGGCTAGATTGAATTTGGAAACAATTTGTAGCTTCATTTTCGGTTATTTAAAATTAGAATCAACTTGTAGTTTCATTCTTGACTCGTTTGAGACCGGAAACACCTTGTTGTAGCTTCATTCCAGACTCGTTTGAAGTTGAAAACAACTTGTAGCTTCATTTTCGGTTGTTTAAATTAGAACCAACTTGTAGTTTCATTCTTGACTCGTTTGAGCCCGGAAACAACTTGTTGCTTCATTATTGGCTAGATTGAAGTTGGAAGCAACTTGTAGCTTCATTCCAGTCTCTTTTGAAGTTGAAAACAACTTGTAGCTTCATTTCGGTTGTTTAAAATGAGAACAAACTTGTAGTTCATTCTTGACTCGTTTGAGCCGGAAACAACTTGTTGCTTTATTATTGACTAGATTGAATTTGGAAACAACTTGTAGCTTTATTTTCAGTTGTTTAAATTAGAACAACTTGTAGTTTCATTCTTGACTCGTTTGAGCCGGAAACAAACTTTTGCTTTATTACTGGCTAGATTGAATTTGGAAACAACTTGTAGCTTCATTTTCGGTTGTTAAAATTAGAATCAACTTGTAGTTTCATTCTAGACTCGGTTGAGCCCGGAAACAACTTGTTGCTTCATTATTGGCTAGATTAAGGCTGGAAGCAACTTGTAGCTTCATTCCAGACTCGTTTGAAGTTGAAAACAACTTGTAGCTTCATTTTCGGTTGTTTAAAATTAGAACCAACTTGTAGTTTCATTCCTGACACGTTTGAGCCGGAAACAGCTTGTTGCTTTATTATTGACTAGATTGAATTTGGAAACAACTTGTAGCTTTATTTTCGGTTGTTTAAAATTAGAATCAACTTGTAGTTTCATTCTTGACTCATTTGAGCCCGGAAACAACTTGTTGCTTCATTATTGGCTAGATTGAAGTTGGAAGCAACTTGTAGCTTCATTCCAGACTCGTTTGAAGTTGAAAACAACTTGTAGCTTCATTTTCAGTTGTTTAAAATTAGAACAAACTTGTAGTTTCATTCTTGACTCGTTTGAGCCGGAAACAACTTGTTGCTTTATTATTGGCTAGATTGAATTTCGAAACAACTTGTAGCTTGATTTTCGGTTGTTTAAAATTAGAATCAACTTGTAGTTTCATTCTGGACTCGTTTGAGCCCGGAAACAACTTGTTGCTTCATTATTGGCTAGATTGAAGTTGGAAGCAACTTGTAGCTTCATTCCAGACTCGTTTGAAGTTGGAATCAACTTGTAGCTTCATTTTCGGTTGTTTAAAATTAGAACCAACTTGTAGTTTCATTCTTGACTCGTTTGAGCCGGAAACAACTTGTTACTTTATTATTGCTAATTGAATTTGGAAACAACTTGTAGCTTGATTTTCGGTTGTTTAAATTAGAATCAACTTGTAGTTTCATTCTTGAGTCGTTGAGCCTGGAAACAACTTGTTGCTTCATTATTGGCTAGATTGAAGTTGAAAGCAACTTGTAGCTTCATTCCAGACTCGTTTGAAGTTGGAATCAACTTGTAGCTTCATTTTCGGTTGCTTAAAATTAGAACCAACTTGTAGTTTCATTCTTGACTCGTTTGAGCCGGAAACAACTTGTTGCTTTATTATTGGCTAGATTGAATTTGGAAACAACTTGTAGCTTCATTTTCAGTTATTTAAAATTAGAATCAACTTGTAGTTTCATTCTTGACTCATTTGAGCCCGGAAACAACTTTTTGCTTCATTATTGGATAGATTGAAGTTGGAAGCAACTTGTAGCTTCATTCCAGACTCTTTTGAAGTTGAAACAACTTGTAGCTTCATTTTCGGTTGTTTAAAATTAGAACCAACTTGTAATTTCATTCTTGACTCGTTTGAGCCGGAAACAACTTGTTGCTTTATTATTTGCTAGATTGAATTTGGAAACAACTTGTAGCTTGATTTTCGGTTGTTTAAAATTAGAATCAACTTGTAGTTTCATTCTTGAGTGGTTTGAGCCTGGAAACAACTTGTTTCTTCATTATTGGCTAGATTGAAGTTGGAAGCAACTTGTAGCTTCATTCCAGACTCGTTTGAAGTTGGAATCAACTTGTAGCTTCATTTTCGGTTGCTTAAAATTAGAACCAACTTGTAGTTTCATTCTTGACTCGTTTGAGCCGGAAACAACTTGTTGCTTTATTATTTGCTAGATTGAATTTGGAAACAACTTGTAGCTTGATTTTCGGTTGTTTAAAATTAGAATCAACTTGTAGTTTCATTCTTGAGTCGTTTGAGCCTGGAAACAACTTGTTGCTTCATTATTGGCTAGATTGAAGTTGGAAGCAACTTGTAGCTTCATTCCAGACTCGTTTGAAGTTGGAATCAACTTGTAGTTTCATTTTCGGTTGTTTAAAATTAGAACCAACTTGTAGTTTCATTCTTGACTCGTTTGAGCCGGAAACAACTTGTTGCTTTATTATTTGCTAGATTGAATTTGGAAACAACTTGTAGCTTGATTTTCGGTTGTTTAAAATTAGAATCAACTTGTAGTTTCATTCTTGAGTCGTTTGAAGCCTGGAAACAACTTGTTGCTTCATTATTGGCTAGATTGAAGTTGGAAGCAACTTGTAGCTTCATTCCAGGACTCGTTTGAAGTTGGAATCAACTTGTAGCTTCATTTTCGGTTGCTTAAAATTAGAACCAACTTGTAGTTTCATTCTTGACTCGTTTGAGCCGGAAACAACTTGTTGCTTTATTATGGCTAGATTGAATTTGGAAACAACTTGTAGCTTCATTTTCAGTTAGTTAAAATTAGAATCAACTTGTAGTTTCATTCTTGACTCATTTAAGCCCGGAAACAACTTTTTGCTTCATTATTGGATAGATTGAAGTTGGAAGCAACTTGTAGCTTCATTCCAGACTCTTTTGAAGTTGAAAACAACTTGTAACTTCATTTTCGGTTGTTTAAAATTAGAACCAACTTGTAGTTCATTCTTGACTCGTTTGAGCCGGAAACAACTTGTTGCTTTATTATTGACTAGATTAAATTTGGAAACAACTTGTAGCTTTATTTTTTGGTTGTTTAAAATTAGAATGAACTTGTAGTTTCATTCTTGACTCATTTGAGCCCGGAAACAACTTGTTGCTTCATTATGGGCTAGATTGAAGTTGGAAGCAACTAGTAGCTTCATTCCAGACCCGTTGGAAGTTGAAACAACTTTTAGCTTCATTTCGGTTGTTTAAAATTGAACCATCTTGTAGTTTCATTCTTGACTCGTTTGAGCCGGAAACAACTTGTTGCTTTATTATTGGCTAGATTGAATTTGGAAACAACTTGTAGCTTCATTTTCGGTTGTTTAAAATTAGAAGCAACTTGTAGTTTCATTTTGACTCGTTTGAGCCCGGAAACAACTTGTTGTAGCTTCATTCTAGACTCGTTTGAAGTTGAAAACAACTGTAGCTTCATTTTCGGTTGTTTAAAATTAGAACCAACTTGTAGTTTCATTCTTGACTCGTTTGAGCCGGAAACAACTTGTTGCTTATTATTGGCTAGATGAATTTGGAACAACTTGTAGCTTCATTTTCGGTTGTTTAAAATTAGAATCAACTTGTAGTTTCATTCTTGACTCGTTTGAGCCCGGAAACAACTTATTGCTCCATTATTGGCTAGATTGAAGTTGTAAGCAACTTGTAGCTTCATTCCAGACTCGTTTGAAGTTGAAAACAACTTGTAGCTTCATTTTCTGTTGTTTAAATTAGAACCAACTTGTAGTTTCAATCTTGACTTGTTTGAGCCGGAAACAACTTGTTGCTTTATTATTGACTAGATTGAATTTGGAAACAACTTGTAGCTTTATTTTCGGTTGTTTAAAATTAGAATCAACTTGTAGTTTCATTCTTGACTCATTTGAGCCCGGAAGAACTTGTTGCTTCATTATTGGCTAGGTTGAAGTTGGAAGCAACTTGTAGCTTCATTCCAGACTCGTTTGAAGTTAAAACAACTTGTAGCTTCATTTTCGGTTGTTTTAAAATAGAACCAACTTGTAGTTTCATTCTTGACTCGTTTGGGCCGGAAACAACTTGTTGCTTCATTATTGGCTAGATTGAATTTGGAAACAACTTGTAGCTTCATCAGACTCTTTTGAAGTTGAAAACAACTTGTAGCTTCATTTTCGGTTGTTTAAAATTAGAACCAACTTGTAGTCTCATTCTTGACTCGTTTGAGCCGGAAACAAGTTGTCGCTTTATTATGACTAGATGAATTTGGAACAACTTGTAGCTTTATTTTCGGCTGTTTAAAATTATAATCAACTTGTAGTTTCATTCTTGACTCATTTGAGCCCGGAAACAACTTGTTGCTTCATTATGGCGAGATTGAAGTTGGAAGCAACTTGTAGCTTCATTCCAGACTCGTTTGAAGTTGAAAACAACTTGTAGCTTCATTTTCAGTTGTTTAAAATTAGAACAAACTTGTAGTTTCATTCTTGACCTCGTTTGAGCCGGAAACAACTTTGTTGCTTTATTATTGCTAGATTGAATTTGGAAACAAACTTGTAGCTTCATTTTCGGTTGTTTAAAATTAGAAGCAACTTGTAGTCGTTTGAGCCCTGAAACAACTTGTTTTAGCTTTCATTATTGACTCGTTGAATTGTGGAAACAACTTGTAGCTTCATTTTCGGTTGTTTAAAATTAGAACCAACTTGTAGTTTCATTCTTGACTCGTTTGAGCCGGAAACACAACTTTTTGTTGCTTTATTATTGGCAATTGAATTGGAAAAACAACTTGTAGCTTCATTTTCGGTGTTTAAAATTAGAAACAACTTTTAGTCGTTTGAGCTTGGAAGGAAACAACTTGTAGCTTCATTCCAGACTCGTTTGAGTTTGAAAACAACTTGTAGCTTCATTTTCGGTTGTTTAAAATTAGAACCAACTTGTAGTTTCATTCTTGACTCGTTTGAGCCGGAAACAACTTGTTGCTTTATTATTGGCTAGATTGAATTTGGAAACAACTTGTAGCTTCATTTTCGTTGTTTAAAATTAGAATCAACTTGTAGTTTCATTCTTGACTCGTTTGAGCCGGAAACAACTTGTTGTAGCTTCATTCCAGACTCGTTGAAGTTGAAAACAACTTGTAGCTTCATTTTCGGTTGTTTAAAATTAGAACCAACTTGTAGTTTCATTCTTGACTCGTTTGAGCCCGGAAACAACTTGTTGCTTCATTATTGGCTAGATTGAAGTTGGAAGCAACTTGTAGCTTCATTCCAGCTCTTTGAAGTTGAAAACAACTTGTAGCTTCATTTTCGGTTGTTTAAAATGAGAACAACTTGTAGTTTCATTTGACTCGTTTGAGCCGGAAACAACTTGTTGCTTTATTATTGACTAGATTGAATTTGGAAACACTTGTAGCTTTAATTTTCAGTTGTTTAAATAGGACCAACTTGTAGTTTCATTCTTGACTCGTTTGAGCCGGAAACAAACTTTTGCTTTATTACTGGCTAGATTGATTTGGAAACAACTTGTAGCTTCATTTTCGGTTGTTAAAATTAGAATCCACTTGTTAGGTTCATTCTAGACTCGGTTGAGCACGGAAACAAACTTGTTGCTTTCATTATTGGCTAGATTAAGGCTGGAAGAACTTGTAGCTTCATTCCAGACTCGTTTGAAGTGAAACAACTTGTAGCTTCATTTTCGTTGTTTAAATTAGAACAACTTGTAGTTTCATTCCTGACCACGTTTGAGCCGGAACAGCTTGTTGCTTTATTATTGACTAGATTGAATTTGGAAAAACTTGTAGCTTTATTTTCGGTTGTTTAAAATTAGAATCAACTTGTAGTTTCATTCTTGACTCATTTGAGCCCGGAAACAACTTGTTGCTTCATTATTGGCTAGATGAAGTTGGAAGCAACTTGTAGCTTCATTCCAGACTCGTTTGAAGTTGAAAACAACTTGTAGCTTCATTTCAGTTGTTTAAATTAGAACAAACTTGTAGTTTCATTCTTGACTCGTTTGAGCCGGAAACAACTTGTTGCTTTATTATTGGCTAGATTGAATTTCGAAACAACTTGTAGCTTGATTTCGGTTGTTTAAAATTAGATCAACTTGTAGTTTCATTCTGGACTCGTTTGAGCCCGGAAACAACGTGTTGCTTCATTATTGGCTAGATTGAAGTTGGAAGCAACTTGTAGCTTCATTCCAGACTCGTTTGAAGTTGGAATCAACTTGTAGCTTCATTTTCGGTTGTTTAAAATTAGAACCAACTGTAGTTTCATTCTTGACTCGTTTGAGCCGGAAACCACTTGTTGCTTATTATTTGCTAGATTGAATTTGGAAACAACTTGTAGCTTGATTTCGGTTGTTTAAAATTAGAATCAACTTGTAGTTTCATTCTTGAGTCGTTTGAGCCTGGAAACAACTTGTTGCTTCATTATTGGCTAGATTGAAGTTGGAAGCAACTTGTAGCTTCATTCCAGACTCGTTTGAAGTTGGAATCAACTTGTAGCTTCATTTTCGGTTGTTTAAAATTAGAACCAACTTGTAGTTTCATTCTTGACTCGTTTGAGCCGGGGAAACAACTTGTTGCTTTATTATTGGCTAGATTGAATTTGGAAACAACTTGTAGCTTCATTTTCGTTTGTTTAAAATTAGAATCAACTTGTAGTTTCATTCTTGACTCATTTGAGCCGGAAACAACTTGTTGCTTCATTATTGGCTAGATTGAAGTTGGAAGCAACTTGTAGCTTCATTCCAGACTCGTTTGAAGTTGAAAACAACTTGTAGCTTCATTTTCGGTTGTTTAAAATTAGAACCAACTTGTAATTTCATTCTTGTACTCGTTTGAGCGGAAACAACTTGTTGCTTATTATTGGCTAGATTGAATTTGGAAACAACTTGTAGCTTGATTTTCGGTTGTTAAAATTAGAATCAACTTGTAGTTTCATTCTTGACTCGTTTGAGCCCGGAAACAACTTGTTGCTTCATTATTGGCTAGATTGAAGTTGGAAGCAACTTGTAGCTTCATTCCAGACTCGTTTGAAGTTGGAATCAACTTGTAGCTTCATTTTCGGTTGTTTTAAAATTAGAACCAACTTGTAGTTTCATTCTTGACTCGTTTGAGCCGGAAACAACTTGTTGCTTTATTATTGGCTAGATTGAATTTGGAAACAACTTGTAGCTTCATTTTCGGTTGTTTAAAATTAGAATCAACTTGTAGTTTCATTCTTGACTCTTTGAGCCCGGAAACAACTTGTTGCTTCATTATTGGCTAGATTGAAGTTGGAAGCAACTTGTAGCTTCATTCCAGACTCGTTTGAAGTTGAAAACAACTTGTAGCTTCATTTTCGGTTGTTTAAAATTAGAACCAACTTGTAGTTTCATTCTTGACTCGTTTGAGCGGAAAAAACTTGTTGCTTTATTATTGGCTAGATTGAATTTGGAAACAACTTGTAGCTTCATTTTCGGTTGTTTAAAATTAGAATCAACTTGTAGTTTCATTCTTGACTCGTTTGAGCCCGGAAACAACTTGTTGCTTCATTATTGGCTAGATTGAAGTTTGGAAGCAACTTGTAGCTTCATTCCAGACTCGTTTGAAGTTGAAAACAACTTGTAGCTTCATTTTCGGTTGTTTAAAATTAGAACCAACTTGTAGTTTCATTCTTGACTCGTTTGAGCCGGAAACAACTTGTTGCTTTATTATTTGCTAGATTGAATTTGGAAACAACTTGTAGCTTTTTTTCGGTTGTTTAAAATTAGAATCAACTTGTAGTTTCATTCTTGACTCGTTTGAGCCCGGAAACAACTTGTTGCTTCATTATTGGCTAGATTGAAGTTGGAAGCAACTTGTAGCTTCATTCCAGACTCGTTTGAAGTTGGAAAACAACTTGTAGCTTCATTTTCGGTTGTTTAAAATTAGAACCAACTTGTAGTTTCATTCTTGACTCGTTTGAGCCGGAAACAACTTGTTGCTTTATTATTGGCTAGATTGAATTTGGAAACAACTTGTAGCTTCATTTTCGGTTGTTTAAAATTAGAATCAACTTGTAGTTTCATTCTTGACTCTTTGAGCCCGGAAACAACTTTTTGCTTCATTATTGGCTAGATTGAAGTTGGAAGCAACTTGTAGCTTCATTCCAGACTCGTTTGAAGTTGAAACAACTTGTAGCTTCATTTTCGGTTGTTTAAAATTAGAACCAACTTGTAGTTTCATTCTTGACTCGTTTGAGCCGGAAACAACTTGTTGCTTTATTATTGGCTAGATTGAATTTGGAAACAACTTGTAGCTTCATTTTCGGTTGTTTAAAATTAGAATCAACTTGTAGTTTCATTCTTGACTCGTTTGAGCCCGGAAACAACTTGTTGCTTCATTATTGGCTAGATTGAAGTTGGAAGCAACTTGTAGCTTCATTCCAGACTCTTTGAAGTTGAAAACAACTTGTAGCTTCATTTTCGGTTGTTTAAAATTAGAACCAACTTGTAGTTTCATTCTTGACTCGTTTGAGCCGGAAACAACTTGTTGCTTTATTATTGACTAGATTGAATTTGGAAACAACTTGTAGCTTTATTTTCGGTTGTTTAAAATTAGAATCAACTTGTAGTTTCATTCTTGACTCATTTGAGCCCGGAAACAACTTGTTGCTTCATTATTGGCTAGATTGAAGTTGGAAGCAACTTGTAGCTTCATTCCAGACTCGTTGAAGTTGAAAACAACTTGTAGCTTCATTTTCGGTTGTTTAAAATTAGAACCAACTTGTAGTTTCATTCTTGACTCGTTTGAGCCGGAAACAACTTGTTGCTTTATTATTGGCTAGATTGAATTTGGAAACAACTTGTAGCTTCATTTTCGGTTGTTTAAAATTAGAATCAACTTGTAGTTTCATTCTTGACTCGTTTGAGCCCGGAACAACAAACAATTGTTGTAGCTTCATTCCAGACTCGTTTGAAGTTGAAAACAACTTGTAGCTTCATTTTCGGTTGTTTAAAATTAGAACCAACTTGTAGTTTCATTCTTGACTCGTTTGAGCCGGAAACAACTTGTTGCTTTATTATTGCTAGATTGAATTTGGAAACAACTTGTAGCTTCATTTTCGGTTGTTTAAAATTAGAATCAACTTGTAGTTTCATTCTTGACTCGTTTGAGCCCGGAAACAACTTGTTGCTTCATTATTGGCTAGATTGAAGTTGGAAGCAACTTGTAGCTTCATTCCAGACTCGTTTTGAAGTTGAAAACAACTTGTAGCTTCATTTTCGTTGTTTAAAATTAGAACCAACTTGTAGTTTCATTCTTGACTCGTTTGAGCCGGGGAAACAACTTGTTGCTTTATTATTGGACTAGATTGAATTGGAAACAACTTGTAGCTTATTTTCGGTTGTTTAAAATTAGAATCCACTTGTAGTTTCATTCTTGACTCGTTTGAGCCGGAAACAACTTGTTGCTTTATTATTGCTAGATTGAATTGGAAACAACTTGTAGCTTCATTTTCGGTTGTTTAAAATTAGAATCAACTTGTAGTTTCATTCTTGACTCGTTTGAGCCCGGAAAACAACTTGTTGCTTCATTATTGGCTAGATTGAAGTTGGAAGCAACTTGTAGCTTCATTCCAGACTCGTTTGAAGTTGAAAACAACTTGTAGCTTCATTTTCGGTTGTTTAAAATTAGAACCAACTTGTAGTTTCATTCTTGACTCGTTTGAGCCGGAAACAACTTGTTGCTTTATTATTGGCTAGATTGAATTTGGAAACAACTTGTAGCTTGATTTTCGGTTGTTTAAAATTAGAATCAACTTGTAGTTTCATTCTTGACTCGTTTGAGCCCGGAAACAACTTGTTGCTTCATTATTGGCTAGATTGAAGTTGGAAGCAACTTGTAGCTTCATTCCAGACTCGTTTGAAGTTGGAAACAACTTGTAGCTTCATTTTCGGTTGTTTAAAATTAGAACCAACTTGTAGTTTCATTCTTGACTCGTTTGAGCCGGAAACAACTTGTTGCTTTATTATTGGCTAGATTGAATTTGGAAACAACTTGTAGCTTGATTTTCGGTTGTTTAAAATTAGAATCAACTTGTAGTTTCATTCTTGACTCGTTTGAGCCCGGAAACAACTTGTTGCTTCATTATGGCTAGATTGAAGTTGGAAGCAACTTGTAGCTTCATTCCAGACTCGTTTGAAGTTGGAATCAACTTGTAGCTTCATTTTCGGTTGTTTAAAATTAGAACCAACTTGTAGTTTCATTCTTGACTCGTTTGAGCCGGAAACAACTTGTTGCTTTATTATTGGCTAGATTGAATTTGGAAACAACTTGTAGCTTCATTTTCGGTTGTTTAAAATTAGAATCAACTTGTAGTTTCATTCTTGACTCATTTGAGCCCGGAAACAACTTGTTGCTTCATTATTGGCTAGATTGAAGTTGGAAGCAACTTGTAGCTTCATTCCAGACTCGTTTGAAGTTGAAAACAACTTGTAGCTTCATTTTCGGTTGTTTAAAATTAGAACCAACTTGTAGTTTCATTCTTGACTCGTTTGAGCCGGAAACAACTTGTTGCTTTATTATTGGCTAGATTGAATTTGGAAACAACTTGTAGCTTGATTTTCGGTTGTTTAAAATTAGAATCAACTTGTAGTTTCATTCTTGACTCGTTTGAGCCCGGAAACAACTTGTTGCTTCATTATTGGCTAGATTGAAGTTGGAAGCAACTTGTAGCTTCATTCCAGACTCGTTTGAAGTTGGAATCAACTTGTAGCTTCATTTTCGGTTGTTTAAAATTAGAACCAACTTGTAGTTTCATTCTTGACTCGTTTGAGCCGGAAACAACTTGTTGCTTTATTATTGCTAGATTGAATTTGGAAACAACTTGTAGCTTGATTTTCGGTTGTTTAAAATTAGAATCAACTTGTAGTTTCATTCTTGACTCGTTTGAGCCCGGAAACAACTTGTTGCTTCATTATTGGCTAGATTGAAGTTGGAAGCAACTTGTAGCTTCATTCCAGACTCGTTTGAAGTTGAATCAACTTGTAGCTTCATTTTCGGTTGTTTAAAATTAGAACCAACTTGTAGTTTCATTCTTGACTCGTTTGAGCCGGAAACAACTTGTTGCTTTATTATTTGCTAGATTGAATTTGGAAACAACTTGTAGCTTGATTTTCGGTTGTTTAAAATTAGAATCAACTTGTAGTTTCATTCTTGACTCGTTTGAGCCCGGAAACAACTTGTTGCTTCATTATTGGCTAGATTGAAGTTGGAAGCAACTTGTAGCTTCATTCCAGACTCGTTTGAAGTTGGAATCAACTTGTAGCTTCATTTTCGGTTGTTTAAAATTAGAACCAACTTGTAGTTTCATTCTTGACTCGTTTGAGCCGGAAACAACTTTTTTTTTTTTGCTAAATAACTTGTTGCTTTATTATTGGCTAGATTGAATTTGGAAACAACTTGTAGCTTCATTTTCAGTTGTTTAAAATTAGAATCAACTTGTAGTTTCATTCTTGACTCATTTGAGCCCGGAAAACAACTTGTTGCTTCATTATTGGCTAGATTGAAGTTGGAAGCAACTTGTAGCTTCATTCCAGACTCTTTTGAAGTTGAAACAACTTGTAGCTTCATTTTCGGTTGTTTAAAATTAGAACCAACTTGTAGTTTCATTCTTGACTCGTTTGAGCCGGAAACAACTTGTTGCTTTATTATGGGCTAGATTGAATTTGGAAACAACTTGTAGCTTTATTTTCGGTTGTTTAAAATTAGAATCAGCTTGTAGTTTCATTCTTGACTCATTTGAGCCCGGAAACAACTTGTTGTTTCATTATTGGCTAGATTGAAGTTGGAAGCAACTTGTAGCTTCATTCCAGACTCGTTTGAAGTTGAATTGAAAACAACTTTTAGTAGCTTCATTTTTGTTGTTTAAAATTGGAAACCAACTTGTAGTTTCATTCTTGACTCGTTTGAGCCGGAAACAACTTGTTGCTTTATTATTGGCTAGATTGAATTTGGAAACAACTTGTAGCTTCATTTTCGGTTGTTTAAAATTAGAATCAACTTGTAGTTTCATTCTTGACTCGTTTAAGCCCGGAAACAACTTGTTGTAGCTTCATTCTAGACTCGTTTGAAGTTGAAAACAACTTGTAGCTTCATTTTCGGTTGTTTAAAATTAGAACCAACTTGTAGTTTCATTCTTGACTCGTTTGAGCCGGAAACAACTTGTTGCTTTATTATTGGCTAGATTGAATTTGGAAACAACTTGTAGCTTCATTTTCGGTTGTTTAAAATTAGAATCAACTTGTAGTTTCATTCTTGACTCGTTTGAGCCCGGAGGAAACAACTTGTTGCTTCATTATTGGCTAGATTGAAGTTGGAAGCAACTTGTAGCTTCATTCCAGACTCGTTTGAAGTTGAAAACAACTTGTAGCTTCATTTTCGGTTGTTTAAAATTAGAACCAACTTGTAGTTTCATTCTTGACTCGTTTGAGCCGGAAACAACTTGTTGCTTTATTATTGACTAGATTGAATTTGGAAACAACTTGTAGCTTTATTTTCGGTTGTTTAAAATTAGAATCAACTTGTAGTTTCATTCTTGACTCGTTTGAGCCCGGAACAACTTGTTGCTTCATTATTGGCTAGATTGAAGTTGGAAGCAACTTGTAGCTTCATTCCAGACTCGTTTGAAGTTAAAACAACTTGTAGCTTCATTTTCGGTTGTTTAAAATTAGAACCAACTTGTAGTTTCATTCTTGACTCGTTTGAGCCGGAAACAACTTGTTGCTTCATTATTGGCTAGATTGAATTTGGAAACAACTTGTAGCTTCATTCCAGACTCTTTTGAAGTTTGAAAACAACTTGTAGCTTCATTTTCGGTTGTTTAAAATTAGAACCAACTTGTAGTTTCATTCTTGACTCGTTTGAGCCGGAAACAACTTGTTGCTTTATTATTGACTAGATTGAATTTGGAAACAACTTGTAGCTTTATTTTCGGTTGTTTAAAATTAGAATCAACTTGTAGTTTCATTCTTGACTCATTTGAGCCCGGAAACAACTTGTTGCTTCATTATTGGCTAGATTGAAGTTGGAAGCAACTTGTAGCTTCATTCCAGACTCGTTTGAAGTTGAAAACAACTTGTAGCTTCATTTTCGGTTGTTTAAATTAGAACCAACTTGTAGTTTCATTCTTGACTCGTTTGAGCCGGAAACAACTTGTTGCTTTATTATTGGCTAGATTGAATTTGGAAACAACTTGTAGCTTCATTTTCGGTTGTTTAAAATTAGAATCAACTTGTAGTCGTTTGAGCCCGAAACAACTTGTTTTAGCTTCATTACAGACTCGTTTGAAGTTTGAAACCAACTTGTAGCTTCATTTTCGGTTGTTTAAAATTAGAACCAACTTGTAGTTTCATTCTTGACTCGTTTGAGCCGGAAACAACTTGTTGCTTTATTATTGGCTAGATTGAATTTGGAAACAACTTGTAGCTTCATTTTCGGTTGTTTAAAATTAGAATCAACTTGTAGTCGTTTGAGCCCGGAAAACAACTGTTGTTAGCTTCATTCCAGACTCGTTGAAGTTGGAAACAACTTGTAGCTTCATTTTCGGTTGTTTAAAATTAGAACCAACTTGTAGTTTCATTCTTGACTCGTTTGAGCCGGAAACAACTTGTTGCTTTATTATTGGCTAGATTGAATTTGGAAACAACTTGTAGCTTCATTTTCGGTGTTTAAAATTAGAATCAACTTGTAGTTTCATTCTTGACTCGTTTGAGCCCGGAACCAACTTGTGTAGCTTCATTCTGGACTCGTTTGAAGTTGGAACACCTTGCTTCATCATTGACTCGTTTGAAGTTGAAAACAACTTGTAGCTTCATTTTCGGTTGTTTAAAATTAGAACCAACTTGTAGTTTCATTCTTGACTCGTTTGAGCCGGAAACAACTTGTTGCTTCATTATTGGCTAGATTGAAGTTGGAAGCAACTTGTAGCTTCATTCCAGGCTCTTTTGAATTGAAAACAACTTGTAGCTTCATTTTCGGTTGTTTAAAATGAGAACAACTTGTAGTTTCATTCTTGACTCGTTTGAGCGGAGGAAACAACTTGTTGCTTATTATTGACTAGATTGAATTGGAAACAACTTGTAGCTTCATTTTCAGTTGTTTAAAATTAGAACCAACTTGTAGTTTCATTCTTGACTCGTTTGAGCCCGGAAACAACTTTTGCTTTATTATTGGCTAGATTGAATTTGGAAACAACTTGTAGCTTCATTTTCGGTTGTTAAAATTAGAATCAACTTGTAGTTTCATTCTTGACTCGTTGAGCCCGGAAACAACTTGTTGCTTCATTATTGGCTAGATTAAGTTGGAAGCAACTTGTAGCTTCATTCCAGACTCGTTTGAAGTTGAAAACAACTTGTAGCTTCATTTTCGGTTGTTTAAAATTAGAACCAACTTGTAGTTTCATTCTTGACTCGTTTGAGCCGGAAACAACTTGTTGCTTTATTATTGCTAGATTGAATTTGGAAACAACTTGTAGCTTTATTTTCGGTTGTTTAAAATTAGAATCAACTTGTAGTTTCATTCTTGACTCATTTGAGCCCGGAAACAACTTGTTGCTTCATTATTGGCTAGATTGAAGTTGGAAGCAACTTGTAGCTTCATTCCAGACTCGTTTGAAGTTGAAAACAACTTGTAGCTTCATTTTCGGTTGTTTAAAATTAGAACCAACTTGTAGTTTCATTCTTGACTCGTTTGAGCCGGAAACAACTTGTTGCTTTATTATTGGCTAGATTGAATTTGGAAACAACTTGTAGCTTGATTTTCGGTTGTTTAAAATTAGAATCAACTTGTAGTTTCATTCTTGACTCGTTTGAGCCCGGAAACAACTTGTTGCTTCATTATTGGCTAGATTGAAGTTGGAAGCAACTTGTAGCTTCATTCCAGACTCGTTTGAAGTTGGAAACAACTTGTAGCTTCATTTTCGGTTGTTTAAAATTAGAACCAACTTGTAGTTTCATTCTTGACTCGTTTGAGCCGGGAAACAACTTGTTGCTTTATTATTGGCTAGATTGAATTTGGAAACAACTTGTAGCTTGATTTTCGGTTGTTTAAAATTAGAATCAACTTGTAGTTTCATTCTTGACTCGTTTGAGCCCGGAAACAACTTGTTGCTTCATTATTGGCTAGATTGAAGTTGGAAGCAACTTGTAGCTTCATTCCAGACTCGTTTGAAGTTGGAAACAACTTGTAGCTTCATTTTCGGTTGTTTAAAATTAGAACCAACTTGTAGTTTCATTCTTGACTCGTTTGAGCCGGAAACAACTTGTTGCTTTATTATTGGCTAGATTGAATTTGGAAACAACTTGTAGCTTCATTTTCGGTTGTTTAAAATTAGAATCAACTTGTAGTTTCATTCTTGACTCGTTTGAGCCCGGAAACAACTTGTTGCTTCATTATTGGCTAGATTGAAGTTGGAAGCAACTTGTAGCTTCATTCCAGACTCGTTTGAAGTTGGAAACAACTTGTAGCTTCATTTTCGGTTGTTTAAAATTAGAACCAACTTGTAGTTTCATTCTTGACTCGTTTGAGCCGGAAACAACTTGTTGCTTTATTATTGGCTAGATTGAATTTGGAAACAACTTGTAGCTTGATTTTCGGTTGTTTAAAATTAGAATCAACTTGTAGTTTCATTCTTGACTCGTTTGAGCCCGGAAACAACTTGTTGCTTCATTATTGGCTAGATTGAAGTTGGAAGCAACTTGTAGCTTCATTCCAGACTCGTTTGAAGTTGGAATCAACTTGTAGCTTCATTTTCGGTTGTTTAAAATTAGAACCAACTTGTAGTTTCATTCTTGACTCGTTTGAGCCGGAAACAACTTGTTGCTTTATTATTGGCTAGATTGAATTTGGAAACAACTTGTAGCTTCATTTTCGGTTGTTTAAAATTAGAATCAACTTGTAGTTTCATTCTTGACTCATTTGAGCCCGGAAACAACTTGTTGCTTCATTATTGGCTAGATTGAAGTTGGAAGCAACTTGTAGCTTCATTCCAGACTCGTTTGAAGTTGAAAACAACTTGTAGCTTCATTTTCGGTTGTTTAAAATTAGAACCAACTTGTAGTTTCATTCTTGACTCGTTTGAGCCGGAAACAACTTGTTGCTTTATTATTGGCTAGATTGAATTTGGAAACAACTTGTAGCTTCATTTTCGGTTTTAAAATTAGAATCAACTTGTAGTTTCATTCTTGACTCATTTGAGCCCGGAGGAAACAACTTGTTGCTTCATTATTGGCTAGATTGAAGTTGGAAGCAACTTGTAGCTTCATTCCAGACTCGTTTGAAGTTGAAAACAACTTGTAGCTTCATTTTCGGTTGTTTAAAATTAGAACCAACTTGTAGTTTCATTCTTGACTCGTTTGAGCCGGAAACAACTTGTTGCTTTATTATTTGCTAGATTGAATTTGGAAACAACTTGTAGCTTGATTTTCGGTTGTTTAAAATTAGAATCAACTTGTAGTTTCATTCTTGACTCGTTTGAGCCCGGAAACAACTTGTTTGCTTCATTATTGGCTAGATTGAAGTTGGAAGCAACTTGTAGCTTCATTCCAGACTCGTTTGAAGTTGGAATCAACTTGTAGCTTCATTTTCGGTTGTTTAAAATTAGAACCAACTTGTAGTTTCATTCTTGACTCGTTTGAGCCGGAAACAACTTGTTGCTTTATTATTGGCTAGATTGAATTTGGAAACAACTTGTAGCTTCATTTTCGGTTGTTTAAAATTAGAATCAACTTGTAGTTTCATTCTTGACTCATTTGAGCCCGGAAACAACTTGTTGCTTCATTATTGGCTAGATTGAAGTTGGAAGCAACTTGTAGCTTCATTCCAGACTCGTTTGAAGTTGAAACAACTTGTAGCTTCATTTTCGGTTGTTTAAAATTAGAACCAACTTGTAGTTTCATTCTTGACTCGTTTGAGCCGGAAACAACTTGTTGCTTTATTATTGGCTAGATTGAATTTGGAAACAACTTGTAGCTTCATTTTCGGTTGTTTAAAATTAGAATCAACTTGTAGTTTCATTCTTGACTCATTTGAGCCCGGAAACAACTTGTTGCTTCATTATTGGCTAGATTGAAGTTGGAAGCAACTTGTAGCTTCATTCCAGACTCGTTTGAAGTTGAAAACAACTTGTAGCTTCATTTTCGGTTGTTTAAAATTAGAACCAACTTGTAGTTTCATTCTTGACTCGTTTGAGCCGGAAACAACTTGTTGCTTTATTATTGGCTAGATTGAATTTGGAAACAACTTGTAGCTTTATTTTCGGTTGTTTAAAATTAGAATCAACTTGTAGTTTCATTCTTGACTCGTTTGAGCCCGGAAACAACTTGTTGCTTCATTATTGGCTAGATTGAAGTTGGAAGCAACTTGTAGCTTCATTCCAGACTCGTTTGAAGTTGAAAACAACTTGTAGCTTCATTTTCGGTTGTTTAAAATAGAACCAACTTGTAGTTTCATTCTTGACTCGTTTGAGCCGGAAACAACTTGTTGCTTTATTATTGGCTAGATTGAATTTGGAAACAACTTGTAGCTTCATTTTCGGTTGTTTAAAATTAGAACCAACTTGTAGTTTCATTCTTGACTCGTTTGAGCCCGGAAACAATTGTTGTAGCTTCATTCCAGACTCGTTTGAAGTTGAAAACAACTTGTAGCTTCATTTTCGGTTGTTTAAAATTAGAACCAACTTGTAGTTTCATTCTTGACTCGTTTGAGCCGGAAACAACTTGTTGCTTTATTATTGGCTAGATTGAATTTGGAAACAACTTGTAGCTTCATTTTCGGTTGTTTAAAATTAGAATCAACTTGTAGTTTCATTCTTGACTCGTTTGAGCCCGGAAACAACTTGTTGCTTCATTATTGGCTAGATTGAAGTTGGAAGCAACTTGTAGCTTCATTCCAGACTCGTTTGAAGTGGAAAACAACTTGTAGCTTCATTTTCGGTTGTTTAAAATTAGAACCAACTTGTAGTTTCATTCTTGACTCGTTTGAGCCGGAAACAACTTGTTGCTTTATTATTGACTAGATTGAATTTGGAAACAACTTGTAGCTTTATTTTCGGTTGTTTAAAATTAGAATCAACTTGTAGTTTCATTCTTGACTCGTTTGAGCCGGAAACAACTTGTTGCTTATTATTGGCTAGATTGAATTTGGAACAACTTGTAGCTTCATTTTCGGTTGTTTAAAATTAGAATCAACTTGTAGTTTCATTCTTGAGTCGTTTGAGCCTGGAAACCAACTTGTTGCTTCATTATTGGCTAGATTGAAGTTGGAAGCAACTTGTAGCTTCATTCCAGACTCGTTTGAATTGGAAACAACTTGTAGCTTGATTTTCGGTTGTTTAAAATTAGAATCAACTTGTAGTTTCATTCTTGACTCGTTTGAGCCCGGAAACAACTTGTTGCTTCATTATTGGCTAGATTGAAGTTGGAAGCAACTTGTAGCTTCATTCCAGACTCGTTTGAAGTTGGAATCAACTTGTAGCTTCATTTTCGGTTGTTTAAATTAGAACCAACTTGTAGTTTCATTCTTGACTCGTTTGAGCCGGAAACAACTTGTTGCTTTATTATTGGCTAGATTGAATTTGGAAACAACTTGTAGCTTCATTTTCGGTTGTTAAAATTAGAATCAACTTGTAGTTTCATTCTTGACTCATTTGAGCCGGAAACAACTTGTTGCTTCATTATTGGCTAGATTGAAGTTGGAAGCAACTTGTAGCTTCATTCCAGACTCGTTTGAAGTTGAAACAACTTGTAGCTTCATTTTCGGTTGTTTAAAATTAGAACCAACTTGTAGTTTCATTCTTGACTCGTTTGAGCCGGAAAAAACTTGTTGCTTTATTATTGGCTAGATTGAATTTGGAAACAACTTGTAGCTTTATTTTCGGTGTTTAAAATTAGAATCAACTTGTAGTTTCATTCTTGACTCATTTGAGCCCGGAAACAACTTGTTGCTTCATTATTGGCTAGATTGAAGTTGGAAGCAACTTGTAGCTTCATTCCAGACTCGTTTGAAGTTGGAAAAAACTTGTAGCTTCATTTTCGGTTGTTTAAAATTAGAACCAACTTGTAGTTTCATTCTTGACTCGTTTGAGCCGGAAACAACTTGTTGCTTTATTATGGCTAGATGAATTTGGAAACAACTTGTAGCTTCATTTTCGGTTGTTTAAAATTAGAATCAACTTGTAGTTTCATTCTTGACTCGTTTGAGCCCGGAAAACAACTTGTTGTAGCTTCATTCCAGACTCGTTTGAAGTTGAAAACAACTTGTAGCTTCATTTTCGGTGTTTAAAATTAGAACCAACTTGTAGTTTCATTCTTGACTCGTTTGAGCCGGAAACAACTTGTTGCTTTATTATTGGCTAGATTGAATTTGGAAACAACTTGTAGCTTCATTTTCGGTTGTTTAAAATTAGAATCAACTTGTAGTTTCATTCTTGACTCGTTTGAGCCCGGAAACAACTTGTTGCTTCATTATTGGCTAGATTGAAGTTGGAAGCAACTTGTAGCTTCATTCCAGACTCGTTTGAAGTTGAAAAAACTTGTAGCTTCATTTTCGTTGTTTAAAATTAGAACCAACTTGTAGTTTCATTCTTGACTCGTTTGAGCCGGAAACAACTTGTTGCTTTATTATTGACTAGATTGAATTTGGAAACAACTTGTAGCTTTATTTTCGGTTGTTTTAAATTAGAATCAACTTGTAGTTTCATTCTTGACTCGTTTGAGCCCGGACAAACTTGTTGCTTCATTATTGGCTAGATTGAAGTTGGAAGCAACTTGTAGCTTCATTCCAGACTCGTTTGAAGTTAAAACAACTTGTAGCTTCATTTTCAGTTGTTTAAAATTAGAACCAACTTGTAGTTTCATTCTTGACTCGTTTGGGCGGAGGAAACAACTTGTTGCTTCATTATTGGCTAGATTGAATTTGGAAACAACTTGTAGCTTCATTCCAGGACTCTTTGAATTTGAAAACAACTTGTAGCTTCATTTTCTTGTTTTTAAAATTAGAACCAACTTGTAGTCTCATTCTTGATCGTTTGAGCCGGAACAAGCGGCAACTTTGTGTTTTGTTTCTTTAGCTTCATTCCAGATCGTTTTTTGAAGTTTTTTGGGGGATGGGAAACAAGGAAACAACTTGTTCGGCTTCATTTTCGGTTGCTTCTCCTTAAATTAGAGAACCAACTTGTTTTGTCTTTGTCGTTTTTCATTCTCGACTCCCTCGTTTGTGGGTGATGGCCTTTTGAAAAACACTTTGTTTGCTTTTATTATTATTTGCCCTAGATTGTTGAATTTTGGAAACAACTTGTATAGTGTTGTAGCTTTATTTTCGGTTTGTTTCAAATTAGACAATCCCAACTTTTTTTGCCTGTTTATTCTTGACTCGATTTGAGGCCCGGGAGGAAAACAACTTTGTGCTGGGAAAGGGGATGGAGGGAAGGACCGGAATACAATTGTTGCTTCATTATTGGCTAGATTTAGATTGAAGTTGAAGGGCAACCAGCAATTTGTTAGCTTCATTCCAGGACGACTCGTTTGAAGTTGATGAAAAACAACTTGTTTTTGTAGCTTCATTTTTCGGTTTATGTTTACAAAAATAGAACCACTTTTGTTAGTTTCGTTGTCTTTTCTTCTTGACTCGTTTGAGCCGGAGGAGGGAATAGGAGCGGGGAAACGGGGAAAGGCAACCAATTGTTGCTTTATTATTGGCTTAGTTGAATTTGGAAACAAACTTGTAGCTCATTTTCGGTGTTTAAAATTCGAACCAACTTGTAGTTCATTCTTGACTCGTTTGAGCCGGAGGGAAACCAATTGTTGCTTTCTTATTGGCTAGATTGAATTTGGAAAAACTTGTGCCTTCCTTTTCGGTTCTTGTTTAAAATTAGAAGCAACAACTGTAGTCGTTTGAGCCCAGACAACTGGTTGTAGCTTTATTCCAGACTGGTTTGAAGTTGGAAACAATGTAGCTTCATTTTCGGTCGTTTAAAATTAGAAACCAACTTGTCGTTTCTTCTTGCCTGTTTGAGCCGGAAACAAAACTTGTTGTTTATTATTGGCTAAGCTTGAATTTGGAAACAAACTTGTAGCTTGATTTTCGGTTGTTTAAACTTAGAATGAACTTGTAGTTTCATTCATGACTCGTTTGAGCCTTGGAAACATATTTTTGCTTCATTATTGGCTAGATTAACTTTGGAAGCAACTGTAGCTTCATTCCAGACTCGTTTGAAGTTGAACACAACTTGTAGCTTCATTTTCGGTTGTTTAAAAATTAGAACAACATTTTACTTCATTCGTGGACTCGTTTGTGCCGGAAAACAATTGTTTGCTTTATTATTTGCTAGATTGCATTTGGAACCACTTTGTAGCTATTTCGTTGTTTCAAATAGCAAAGCAACTTGGTAGTCGTTTGAGCCCGGAACGGAAGCAACTTGTTTTCGCTTATTCAGACTGTTTGAAGTGAACGAATGAAAAACAACTGTCGCTTCTTTCGGTTGTTGTTTAAAATTCGAACAAACGTCGTTTCATTCTTGACTCGTTTGAGCCGGGAGGAAAAAAACTTGTTGCTTTATTATTGGGCTAGATTGAATTGGAACACAACTTCTTGTAGCCTTGATTTTCGGTGTTTAAAATTAGAATGAAACTTGTTGTAGTTTCATTCATGACCTCGTTTGAGCCTGGCAAAATATTGTTGATTCATTATGGCAGGATTAAAGTTGGAAGCAACTTGTAAGCTTCACATCCAGAGACTCGTTTGAAGTTGAAAACACTGTAGCTTCATTTCGGTTTTAAAATTCGGAACCAATGTACTTCATTCTTGACCGTTTGGTGCCGGAAAACACTTGTTGCTTCTTATTGGCTAGTGACTTTGGAAAACACCTTGAGCCTTATTTTCGGTTGTTTAAAATTAGAATCAACTTGTATGTCGTTTCTTCCTTTGACTCGTTGCGCCGGAGGTAGGAAACAATTGTTGCTCATATTGGCTAGATGAAGTTGAAGCAACTTGTAGCTTCTTCCAGGGACTCGTTTGAAGTTGGAACACAACTTGAAGCTTATTCGGTTTGCTTAAAATTCAAAACCACCTTGTTAGTTTCATTTTGACTCGTTTGCGCCTGAAAAACAACTTGTTGACTTTATTATTGCCTAGTGAATTTGGAAACAACTTGTAGCTAGCTTTATTTTCGGTTTGTTTTAAAATTAGAATCAAGTTGTAGTTTCTCTTGACTCTTTGAGCCCGGGGACACAACTTGTGCCTTCATATTGGCTAGATGAAGGTGATGCAACTTGTAGCTTCATTCCCGACTTCGTTGAATTTGAAACAAACTGTAGCTTCATTTTCGGTTTTTTGTTAAAATTAGAACAACTTGTAGTTTCATTCTTGACTCGTTTGAGCGGAAGGAACACTTGTTGCTTTTTTTTGGCTTCGATTTGACTTTGGAAACCAACCTTTTGTAGCTTATTTTGGTTGTTTAACATTAGAATCAACTTGTAGTTTCATTTCTGACTTGTTTGACCCGGGAATCAATTGTTGCTCATTTAATTGGCTAGATTGCCGTTGGAAGCAACTTGTAAGCTTCATTCCGACTGTTGACGTTGGAAACAACTTGTAGCTTATTTTCGGTTGTTTAAAACATTAGAAACCAACTGTTTGTAGTTTTCATTCTTGACTCTTTGAGCCTGTCTGGAAATGAACACTTGTTGTTTATATTATTGACTAGATTGAATTGGAAACCACTTGATTTATTTTCGGTTGTTTAAAAATTAGAATCAACTTGTAGTTTCATCTTGACTCGTTTGAGCCCGGCAACAACTTTGTTGTTCATTATTGGCTTAGATTGAAGTGGAGCAAACTTGCAGGGCTTATTCCAGACTGTTTGAATTTGGCAACCACTTGAAGCTTCATTTTTCGGTTGCTTAAAATTAAACCAATTGTAGTTCATTCTGACTCGTTTGAGCATTGAAATGATGAACACAACTACTTGTTGCCTTTATTATTGCCTTAGATTGTGACTTTGGAAAACAACTTGTAGCTTTATTTTCGGTTTGTTTAAAATTAGATCAACTTGTAGTTTCATTCTTGACTTCATTTGAGCCCTGAAAAACTTGTTTGCTTCATTATTGGCCTAGATTGAAGTTGGAAGGCAAATTGTAGCTTCATTCCCGGACTGTTTGAAGTTGAAAACAACCTTGTGGCTTCATTTCGGTTGTTTCAAAATTAGAACAATTGTATTTTATTCTTGACTCGTTTGAGCGGAGGACACAATTGTTGCTTTTTTTGGCTTTAGAGTGAATTTGGAAACAACTTGTAGTTATTT
This sequence comes from Daucus carota subsp. sativus, assembly GCF_001625215.2. Taxonomy (NCBI): domain Eukaryota; kingdom Viridiplantae; phylum Streptophyta; class Magnoliopsida; order Apiales; family Apiaceae; genus Daucus; species Daucus carota. The sequence goes on along the minus strand of NC_030383.2, from coordinate 17,859,397 downwards.
TCAGTTGTTTCACTTCGGAATCAACTTGTAGTTTTCATCTTTTGACTCGTTTGAGCCCGGAAAACAACTGTTGCTCATTATTGGCTACTATTGTGAAGTTGGAGGACGCAACTGCCGCTTCATCCCGACTCGTGAAGTTGGAAACAACTTGAAGCATTCATTTTCGGTTGCTTTTTTAAACTTAAAACCAAAACTTGTAGTTTCATTCTGACTCGTTGAGCTGCAAACAACTGTTGCTTTATATTGCCTAGATTGAATTTGGGACAAACAACTTGTAGCTTATTTCGGTTCTTGTTTAAAATAGAATCAAACTTGTAGTTGTTTCCATCTTTGACTCATTTGAGCCCGGAAACAACTTGTTGCTTCATTCTGGTAGATTTGAAGTTGGAAGCAACTTGTAGCTTCATTCCAGATCGTTTGAAGTTGAAAAACAATTACTTGTGGCTTCATTTTCGGTGTTTAAAATTATAACCAACTTGTTCGTTTCATTCTTGGGACTCGTTGAAAGCCGGAACAACTGTTGCTTTCTTTATTGCTTAGATTGAATTGGAAACAACTTGTAGCTTCATTTTCGGTTGTTTAAAATTAGAACTCAACTTCGTAGTTTTCATTCTTGAACTCGCTTTGATCCCGGAGGAGGAAACAACTTGTTGCCTTCATTAGGATAGATTGAAGTTGGAACGGAAGCAACTCGCAGCTTCATTCCAGGTGACCGTTTGAAGTTGGAAACAACTTGAAGCTTCATTTCGGTTGCTTTTAAAATTAAAACCAACTTGTAGTTTCATTCTTGACCGTTTTTGACGCCTGAAAACAAACGTGTTGCTTATTATTGCCCCTAGATTGAATTTGGGAACAACTTGTCGCTTTATTTCGGTTGTTAAAAATTTAGGAAACAACTGTAGTTTATTCTGACTCATTGAGCCTCGGAGGGGAAACAAACTTGTTGCTTCAATTGGCTTAGATTGGGAAGTTGGCAAGCAACTTGAGCTTCATTCCAGACCGTTTGAAGTTTGAAAACAACTGTGGCTTCATTTTCGGTTGTTTAAATTAGAACCCAACTTGTACTTTCATTCTGACTCGTTTGTGCCGAAAACAACTTGTTGTTTATTATTGGCTAGATGAACAATTTTTTGGAAACAAACTTGTAGCTTCATTTTAGTTGTTTAAAAATTAGCATCATACTTTGTAGTTTCATCTGACTCGTTTGAGCCCGAAACAACTTGTTCTTGCTTCCTTATTGGCTGATTGAAAAGTGGAAGCAATTGCAGCTTCATTCCAGACTCGTTTGACCGTTGGACCACACTTGCAGCTTTCATTTTCGGGTTGCTAAAATTAAAACCAACTTGTAGTTTCATTCTTGACTCGTTTGAGCCTGATTGAACACTTTTTGCTTTATATGCCTAGCTGATTTGGAAAACAACTTGTACGCTTTATTTCGGTGTTTAAAATTAGAATCAACTTGTCGTTTCATCTTGACTCATTTTGAGCCCGGAAACAAACCTGTTGTCATATTGGCTCGATTGAAGTTGGAAGCAACTTGTAGCTTCATTCCAGACTCGTTGCAGTGAAAACACCTTGTGGCTTCATTTTCGGTGTTTAAACTTAGAACCAACTTGTAGTTCATTCTTGACTCGTTTGCGCCGGAAAACAACTTTTGCTTTATTATTGGCTGATTCGAATTTGGAAAACAACTTGTATGCTTCATTTTCAGTTGTTTAACCTTAGGAATCAACTTGTAGTTTCATTTCGATCGGTTTGAGCCGGGAAAGGGGAGGCAACAAACTTGTTGCTCATTATTGGTTAGATTGAAGTTGGAAGCCAACTTGTAGCTTCATTCAGATCGGTTGAAGTTGGGGAAAAAACTTGTAGCTTCATTTTCGGTTGTTTATAATTCGAACCAACTTGTAGTTTCATTCTTTGACTCGTTTGAGCCGGAGGAGGGGAAAAACTTGTTGCTTTTATTATTGGCTAGATTAATTTGGAAACAACTTGTAGCTTTTCATTTTCGGGTTTGTTAAAATTAGAATCAACTTGTTAGTTCATTCTTGACTCGTTTGGGCCGGGAAACAACTGTTGTTCATTCTTGGCTAGATTTGAATTTGGTAGCAAACTGTACGCTTCATTCCGCCTCGTTGAACGTTGGAACCAATTGTAGCTTCTTTTCGTTTGCTTTAAAATTAGAAACCAAACTTGTAGTTTCATTCTTGACTCGTTTGAACTGAAACAACTTGTTGCTTTATTATTGCCTTAGATTGAATTGCGAAACAACTTTGTCGCTTTATTTCGGTTGTTTAAAATTAGAATCAACTTTAGTTTGACTCATTGAGCCCGGAAAAACTTGTTGCTTCATTATTGGTAGATTGACGGTTTGAAGCAACTTGTAGCTTCATTCAGACTGTTGAAGTTGAAAAACAACTTGTAGCTTCATTTTCGGTTGTTAAAATTAGACACCAACTTGTAGTTTCATTCTTGACTCGTTTGAGCCTGGGGAGGACCACCAACTTGTTGCTTCATTATTGCTTAGATGCAGTTGGAAGAACTTTTAGCTTCCTTCCAAAACTGTTTGAAGTTGAAAACACCCTTGTCGCTTCATTTCGGTTGTTTAAAATTAGGAACCAACTTGTAGTTCATTCTTGACTCGTTTTGTGCGGAAACAACTTGTTGCTTCTATTATTGGGCTAGATTGAATTGGAAACAACTTGTGCTTCCTTTTTCGGGTTGTTTTAAATTAGAATCAACTTTAGTTTTCATTCTTGACTTGTTTGAGCCGGAAACAACTTTTTGCTCATTATGGCTAGATTGAAGTTGGAAGCAATTGTAGCTTCATTCCAAGACTCGTTTGAAGTTGGAACACAACTTGTAGCTCCCTTTTCGTTTTTGTTTTTTCAATTAGCACCACTTGTAGTTTCATTCTTGATCGTTTGAGCTGAAACAACTGTTGCTTTATTATTGGCTAGATTGAAGTCGGAAACAACTTTAGCTTGATTTTCGGTTGTTTAAAATTAGAATCAACTTGTAGTTTTCATTTCTTACTCGTGAGCCCGGTGGGGGAAACAACTTGTTGCTCATTATTGGTTCGTTGACGTTGGACGCAAACTTGTAGCTTCATTCCAGCTCGTTTGAAGTTGCAACCAACTTGTAGCTCATTTTCGGTTGTTTTATACTTAGACACAACTTGTTATTTAATTCTGGACTCGTTTGCGCGGAAAAACTTGTTTGCTTTATTCATTGGCTAGATTGAATTGAAACAACGTGTAGCTTCATTTCGGTTGTTTTAAAATTAGAATCAACTTGTAGTTTCATCTTGACTCGTTTGGGGCCCGGAAACAATTGGGTGCTTCAACTATTGGCTAGATTGAAGTTGGAAAGCACCTTGTCGCTTCATTCCAGACCGTTTGAAGTTGGAAAAAAACAACTTGTCGCTTCATTTTCGGTTGCTTTTAAAATTAGACCAACTTGTTGTTAGTTTATTCTTGACTCGTTTGAGCCTGGAACCAACTTGTTGGCTTATTATCTGTCCTAGATTGAAATTTGGAAACAACTTGTAGCTTATTTCGGTGTTTAAAATTAGAATCAACTTGCAGTTTCATTCTTGATCATTTGAGCCCGGAAACAACTTGTTGCTTCCTTATTGGCTCGATTGCAGTTGGAAGCCACTTGTAGCTTCATTCCAGACTTCGTTTGAAGTTGAAAAACACCTGTAGCTTCATTTTTCGTTTTTAAAATTAGAACCCACCTTTTGTAGTTTCATTCTTGACTCGTTTGAGCCGGAACAACTTGTGCTTTATTATTGGCTTAGATTGACTTTGGAAAACAACTTGTAGCTTCATTTCGGTTGTTAAAATTAAGAACCAAACTTTTCGTTTTCTTGGACCGTTGAGCCCGGCAACAACTTGTTTGCTTATTATGGCTTAGATTGGAATTTGGAAACAATTGTCGCTTCATTTTCGGTTGTTTAAAATTAGAAGCAACTGTCGTGTTTTGAGCCCAGAAACAATACTTGTACTTGTGTAGCTTCCATTCCAGACTCGTTTGAAGTTGAAACAACTTGTAGCTTCATTTCGGTTGTTTAAAATTAGAACCAACTTGTAGTTTCATTCTTGACTCGTTTGAGCCGGAAACAAACTTGTTGCTTTATTATTGGCTAGATTGAATTTGGAAACAACTTGTAGCTTGATTTTCGGTTGTTTAAAATTAGAATGAACTTGTAGTTTCATTCATGACTCGTTTGAGCCTGGAAACATATTGTTGCTTCATTATTGGCTAGATTAAAGTTGGAAGCAACTTGTAGCTTCATTCCAGACTCGTTTGAAGTTGAAAACAACTTGTAGCTTCATTTTCGGTTGTTTAAAATTAGAACCAACTTGTACTTTCATTCTTGACTCGTTTGTGCCGGAAACAACTTGTTGCTTTATTATTGGCTAGATTGAATTTGGAAACAACTTGTAGCTTCATTTTCGGTTGTTTAAAATTAGAAGCAACTTGTAGTCGTTTGAGCCCGGAAACAACTTGTTGTAGCTTCATTCCAGACTCGTTTGAAGTTGAAAACAACTTGTAGCTTCATTTTCGGTTGTTTAAAATTAGAACCAACTTGTAGTTTCATTCTTGACTCGTTTGAGCCGGAAACAACTTGTTGCTTTATTATTGGCTAGATTGAATTTGGAAACAACTTGTAGCTTGATTTTCGGTTGTTTAAAATTAGAATGAACTTGTAGTTTCATTCATGACTCGTTTGAGCCTGGAAACATATTGTTGCTTCATTATTGGCTAGATTAAAGTTGGAAGCAACTTGTAGCTTCATTCCAGACTCGTTTGAAGTTGAAAACAACTTGTAGCTTCATTTTCGGTTGTTTAAAATTAGAACCAACTTGTAGTTTCATTCTTGACTCGTTTGAGCCGGAAACAACTTGTTGCTTTATTATTGGCTAGATTGAATTTGGAAACAACTTGTAGCTTCATTTTCGGTTGTTTAAAATTAGAATCAACTTGTAGTTTCATTCTTGACTCGTTTGAGCCCGGAAACAACTTGTTGCTTCATTATTGGCTAGATTGAAGTTGGAAGCAACTTGTAGCTTCATTCCAGACTCGTTTGAAGTTGGAAACAACTTGTAGCTTCATTTTCGGTTGTTTAAAATTAGAACCAACTTGTAGTTTCATTCTTGACTCGTTTGAGCCTGAAACAACTTGTTGCTTTATTATTGCCTAGATTGAATTTGGAAACAACTTGTAGCTTTATTTTCGGTTGTTTAAAATTAGAATCAACTTGTAGTTTCATTCTTGACTCATTTGAGCCCGGAAACAACTTGTTGCTTCATTATTGGCTAGATTGAAGTTGGAAGCAACTTGTAGCTTCATTCCAGACTCGTTTGAAGTTGAAAACAACTTGTAGCTTCATTTTCGGTTGTTTAAAATTAGAACCAACTTGTAGTTTCATTCTTGACTCGTTTGAGCCGGAAACAACTTGTTGCTTTATTATTGGCTAGATTGAATTTGGAAACAACTTGTAGCTTTATTTTCGGTTGTTTAAAATTAGAATCAACTTGTAGTTTCATTCTTGACTCGTTTGAGCCCGGAAACAACTTGTTGCTTCATTATTGGCTAGATTGAAGTTGGAAGCAACTTGTAGCTTCATTCCAGACTCGTTTGAAGTTGAAAACAACTTGTAGCTTCATTTTCGGTTGTTTAAAATTAGAACCAACTTGTAGTTTCATTCTTGACTCGTTTGAGCCGGAAACAACTTGTTGCTTTATTATTGGCTAGATTGAATTTGGAAACAACTTGTAGCTTCATTTTCGGTTGTTTAAAATTAGAATCAACTTGTAGTTTCATTCTTGACTCGTTTGAGCCCGGAAACAACTTGTTGCTTCATTATTGGCTAGATTGAAGTTGGAAGCAACTTGTAGCTTCATTCCAGACTCGTTTGAAGTTGGAAACAACTTGAAGCTTCATTTTCGGTTGCTTAAAATTAGAACCAACTTGTAGTTTCATTCTTGACTCGTTTGAGCCTGAAACAACTTGTTGCTTTATTATTGCCTAGATTGAATTTGGAAACAACTTGTAGCTTTATTTTCGGTTGTTTAAAATTAGAATCAACTTGTAGTTTCATTCTTGACTCATTTGAGCCCGGAAACAACTTGTTGCTTCATTATTGGCTAGATTGAAGTTGGAAGCAACTTGTAGCTTCATTCCAGACTCGTTTGAAGTTGAAAACAACTTGTAGCTTCATTTTCGGTTGTTTAAAATTAGAACCAACTTGTAGTTTCATTCTTGACTCGTTTGAGCCGGAAACAACTTGTTGCTTTATTATTGGCTAGATTGAATTTGGAAACAACTTGTAGCTTCATTTTCGGTTGTTTAAAATTAGAATCAACTTGTAGTTTCATTCTTGACTCGTTTGAGCCCGGAAACAACTTGTTGCTTCATTATTGGCTAGATTGAAGTTGGAAGCAACTTGTAGCTTCATTCCAGACTCGTTTGAAGTTGGAAACAACTTGTAGCTTCATTTTCGGTTGCTTAAAATTAGAACCAACTTGTAGTTTCATTCTTGACTCGTTTGAGCCGGAAACAACTTGTTGCTTTATTATTGCCTAGATTGAATTTGGAAACAACTTGTAGCTTTATTTTCGGTTGTTTAAAATTAGAATCAACTTGTAGTTTCATTCTTGACTCATTTGAGCCCGGAAACAACTTGTTGCTTCATTATTGGCTAGATTGAAGTTGGAAGCAACTTGTAGCTTCATTCCAGACTCGTTTGAAGTTGAAAACAACTTGTAGCTTCATTTTCGGTTGTTTAAAATTAGAACCAACTTGTAGTTTCATTCTTGACTCGTTTGAGCCGGAAACAACTTGTTGCTTTATTATTGGCTAGATTGAATTTGGAAACAACTTGTAGCTTCATTTTCGGTTGTTTAAAATTAGAATCAACTTGTAGTTTCATTCTTGACTCGTTTGAGCCCGGAAACAACTTGTTGCTTCATTATTGGCTAGATTGAAGTTGGAAGCAACTTGTAGCTTCATTCCAGACTCGTTTGAAGTTGGAAACAACTTGTAGCTTCATTTTCGGTTGCTTAAAATTAGAACCAACTTGTAGTTTCATTCTTGACTCGTTTGAGCCTGAAACAACTTGTTGCTTTATTATTGACTAGATTGAATTTGGAAACAACTTGTAGCTTTATTTTCGGTTGTTTAAAATTAGAATCAACTTGTAGTTTCATTCTTGACTCATTTGAGCCCGGAAACAACTTGTTGCTTCATTATTGGCTAGATTGAAGTTGGAAGCAACTTGTAGCTTCATTCCAGACTCGTTTGAAGTTGAAAACAACTTGTAGCTTCATTTTCGGTTGTTTAAAATTAGAACCAACTTGTAGTTTCATTCTTGACTCGTTTGAGCCGGAAACAACTTGTTGCTTTATTATTGGCTAGATTGAATTTGGAAACAACTTGTAGCTTCATTTTCGGTTGTTTAAAATTAGAATCAACTTGTAGTTTCATTCTTGACTCGTTTGAGCCCGGAAACAACTTGTTGCTTCATTATTGGCTAGATTGAAGTTGGAAGCAACTTGTAGCTTCATTCCAGACTCGTTTGAAGTTGGAAACAACTTGTAGCTTCATTTTCGGTTGTTTAAAATTAGAACCAACTTGTAGTTTCATTCTTGACTCGTTTGAGCCGGAAACAACTTGTTGCTTTATTATTTGCTAGATTGAATTTGGAAACAACTTGTAGCTTTATTTTCGGTTGTTTAAAATTAGAATCAACTTGTAGTTTCATTCTTGACTCATTTGAGCCCGGAAACAACTTGTTGCTTCATTATTGGCTAGATTGAAGTTGGAAGCAACTTGTAGCTTCATTCCAGACTCGTTTGAAGTTGAAAACAACTTGTAGCTTCATTTTCGGTTGTTTAAAATTAGAACCAACTTGTAGTTTCATTCTTGACTCGTTTGAGCCGGAAACAACTTGTTGCTTTATTATTGGCTAGATTGAATTTGGAAACAACTTGTAGCTTCATTTTCGGTTGTTTAAAATTAGAATCAACTTGTAGTTTCATTCTTGACTCGTTTGAGCCCGGAAACAACTTGTTGCTTCATTATTGGCTAGATTGAAGTTGGAAGCAACTTGTAGCTTCATTCCAGACTCGTTTGAAGTTGGAAACAACTTGTAGCTTCATTTTCGGTTGTTTAAAATTAGAACCAACTTGTAGTTTCATTCTTGACTCGTTTGAGCCGGAAACAACTTGTTGCTTTATTATTGGCTAGATTGAATTTGGAAACAACTTGTAGCTTCATTTTCGGTTGTTTAAAATTAGAATCAACTTGTAGTTTCATTCTTGACTCGTTTGAGCCCGGAAACAACTTGTTGCTTCATTATTGGCTAGATTGAAGTTGGAAGCAACTGTAGCTTCATTCCAGACTCGTTGAAGTTGAAAACAACTTGTAGCTTCTTTTCGGTTGTTTAAAATTAGAACCAACTTGTAGTTTCATTCTTGACTCGTTTGAGCCGGAAACAACTTGTTGCTTTATTATTGGCTAGATTGAATTTGGAACAACTTGTAGCTTTATTTTCAGTTGTTTAAAATTAGAATCAACTTGTAGTTCATTCTGACTCGTTTGAGCCCGGAAACAACTTGTTGCTTCATTAATTGGCTAGATTGAAGTTGGAAGCAACTTGTAGCTTCATTCAGACTCGTTTGAAGTTGAAAACAACTTGTAGCTTCATTTCGGTTGTTTAAAATTAGAACCAACTTGTAGTTTCATTCTTGACTTCGTTTGAGCCTGAAAAACTTGTTACTTTATTATGGTAGATTGAATTGGAAACAACTGTAGCTCATTTTCGGTTGTTAAAATTAGAAGCAACTTGTAGTCGTTTGAGCCCGGAACACTGTTGTAGCTTCATTCCAAACTCGTTGAAGTTGAAAACAACTTGTAGCTTCATTTTCGGTTGTTTAAAATTAGAACCAACTTGTAGTTTCATTCTTGACTCGTTTGTAGCCGGAAACAACTTGTTGCTTTATTATTGGCTAGATTGAATTTGGAAACAACTTGTAGCTTCATTTTCGGTTGTTTAAAATTAGAATCAACTTGTAGTTTCATTCTTGACTCGTTTGAGCCCGGAAACAACTTGTTGCTTCATTATTGGCTAGATTGAAGTTGGAAGCAACTTGTAGCTTCATTCCAGACTCGTTTGAAGTTGGAAACAACTTGTAGCTTCATTTTCGGTTGTTTAAAATTAGAACCAACTTGTAGTTTCATTCTTGACTCGTTTGAGCCGGAAACAACTTGTTGCTTTATTATTGGCTAGATTGAATTTGGAAACAACTTGTAGCTTGATTTTCGGTTGTTTAAAATTAGAATCAACTTGTAGTTTCATTCTTGACTCGTTTGAGCCCGGAAACAACTTGTTGCTTCATTATTGGCTAGATTGAAGTTGGAAGCAACTTGTAGCTTCATTCCAGACTCGTTTGAAGTTGAAACAACTTGTAGCTTCATTTTCGGTTGTTTATAATTAGAACCAACTTGTAGTTTCATTCTTGACTCGTTTGAGCCGGAAACAACTTGTTGCTTTATTATTGGCTAGATTGAATTTGGAAACAACTTGTAGCTTCATTTTCGGTTGTTTAAAATTAGAATCAACTTGTAGTTTCATTCTTGACTCGTTTGAGCCCGGAAACAACTTGTTGCTTCATTATTGGCTAGATTGAAGTTGGAAGCAACTTGTAGCTTCATTCCAGACTCGTTTGAAGTTGGAAACAACTTGTAGCTTCATTTTCGGTTGCTTAAAATTAGAACCAACTTGTAGTTTCATTCTTGACTCGTTTGAGCCTGAAACAACTTGTTGCTTTATTATTGCCTAGATTGAATTTGGAAACAACTTGTAGCTTTATTTTCGGTTGTTTAAAATTAGAATCAACTTGTAGTTTCATTCTTGACTCATTTGAGCCCGGAAACAACTTGTTGCTTCATTATTGGCTAGATTGAAGTTGGAAGCAACTTGTAGCTTCATTCCAGACTCGTTTGAAGTTGAAAACAACTTGTAGCTTCATTTTCGGTTGTTTAAAATTAGAACCAACTTGTAGTTTCATTCTTGACTCGTTTGAGCCGGAAACAACTTGTTGCTTTATTATTGGCTAGATTGAATTTGGAAACAACTTGTAGCTTCATTTTCGGTTGTTTAAAATTAGAACCAACTTGTAGTTTCATTCTTGACTCGTTTGAGCCGGAAACAACTTGTTGCTTTATTATTGGCTAGATTGAATTTGGAAACAACTTGTAGCTTCATTTTCGGTTGTTTAAAATTAGAAGCAACTTGTAGTCGTTTGAGCCCAGAAACAACTTGTTGTAGCTTCATTCCAGACTGGTTTGAAGTTGAAAACAACTTGTAGCTTCATTTTCGGTTGTTTAAAATTAGAACCAACTTGTAGTTTCATTCTTGACTCGTTTGAGCCGGAAACAACTTGTTGCTTTATTATTGGCTAGATTGAATTTGGAAACAACTTGTAGCTTGATTTTCGGTTGTTTAAAATTAGAATGAACTTGTAGTTTCATTCATGACTCGTTTGAGCCTGGAAACATATTGTTGCTTCATTATTGGCTAGATTAAAGTTGGAAGCAACTTGTAGCTTCATTCCAGACTCGTTTGAAGTTGAAAACAACTTGTAGCTTCATTTTCGGTTGTTTAAAATTAGAACCAACTTGTACTTTCATTCTTGACTCGTTTGTGCCGGAAACAACTTGTTGCTTTATTATTGGCTAGATTGAATTTGGAAACAACTTGTAGCTTCATTTTCGGTTGTTTAAAATTAGAAGCAACTTGTAGTCGTTTGAGCCCGGAAACAACTTGTTGTAGCTTCATTCCAGACTCGTTTGAAGTTGAAAACAACTTGTAGCTTCATTTTCGGTTGTTTAAAATTAGAACCAACTTGTAGTTTCATTCTTGACTCGTTTGAGCCGGAAACAACTTGTTGCTTTATTATTGGCTAGATTGAATTTGGAAACAACTTGTAGCTTGATTTTCGGTTGTTTAAAATTAGAATGAACTTGTAGTTTCATTCATGACTCGTTTGAGCCTGGAAACATATTGTTGCTTCATTATTGGCTAGATTAAAGTTGGAAGCAACTTGTAGCTTCATTCCAGACTCGTTTGAAGTTGAAAACAACTTGTAGCTTCATTTTCGGTTGTTTAAAATTAGAACCAACTTGTACTTTCATTCTTGACTCGTTTGTGCCGGAAACAACTTGTTGCTTTATTATTGGCTAGATTGAATTTGGAAACAACTTGTAGCTTCATTTTCGGTTGTTTAAAATTAGAATCAACTTGTAGTTTCATTCTTGACTCGTTTGAGCCCGGAAACAACTTGTTGCTTCATTATTGGCTAGATTGAAGTTGGAAGCAACTTGTAGCTTCATTCCAGACTCGTTTGAAGTTGGAAACAACTTGAAGCTTCATTTTCGGTTGCTTAAAATTAAAACCAACTTGTAGTTTCATTCTTGACTCGTTTGAGCCTGAAACAACTTGTTGCTTTATTATTGCCTAGATTGAATTTGGAAACAACTTGTAGCTTTATTTTCGGTTGTTTAAAATTAGAATCAAGTTGTAGTTTCATTCTTGACTCATTTGAGCCCGGAAACAACTTGTTGCTTCATTATTGGCTAGATTGAAGTTGGATGCAACTTGTAGCTTCATTCCAGACTCGTTTGAAGTTGAAAACAACTTGTAGCTTCATTTTCGGTTGTTTAAAATTAGAACCAACTTGTAGTTTCATTCTTGACTCGTTTGTGCCGGAAACAACTTGTTTCTTTATTATTGGCTAGATTGAATTTGGAAACAACTTGTAGCTTGATTTTCGGTTGTTTAAAAATAGAATGAACTTGTAGTTTCATTCATGACTCGTTTGAGCCTGGAAACATATTGTTGCTTTATTATTGGCTAGATTAAAGATGGAAGCAACTTGTAGCTTCATTCCAGACTCGTTTGAAGTTGAAAACAACTTGTAGCTTCATTTTCGGTTGTTTAAAATTAGAACCAACTTGTACTTTCATTCTTGACTCGTTTGTGCCGGAAACAACTTGTTGCTTTATTATTGGCTAGATTGAATTTGGAAACAACTTGTAGCTTCATTTTCGGTTGTTTAAAATTAGAATCAACTTGTAGTTTCATTCTTGACTCGTTTGAGCCCGGAAACAACTTGTTGCTTCATTATTGGCTAGATTGAAGTTGGAAGCAACTTGTAGCTTCATTCCAGACTCGTTTGAAGTTGGAAACAACTTGAAGCTTCATTTTCGGTTGCTTAAAATTAAAACCAACTTGTAGTTTCATTCTTGACTCGTTTGAGCCTGAAACAACTTGTTGCTTTATTATTGCCTAGATTGAATTTGGAAACAACTTGTAGCTTTATTTTCGGTTGTTTAAAATTAGAATCAACTTGTAGTTTCATTCTTGACTCATTTGAGCCCGGAAACAACTTGTTGCTTCATTATTGGCTAGATTGAAGTTGGAAGCAACTTGTAGCTTCATTCCAGACTCGTTTGAAGTTGAAAACAACTTGTAGCTTCATTTTCGGTTGTTTAAAATTAGAACCAACTTGTAGTTTCATTCTTGACTCGTTTGAGCCGGAAACAACTTGTTGCTTTATTATTGGCTAGATTGAATTTGGAAACAACTTGTAGCTTCATTTTCAGTTGTTTAAAATTAGAATCAACTTGTAGTTTCTTTTTTGACTCGTTTGAGCCCGGAAACAACTTGTTGCTTCATTATTGGCTAGATTGAAGTTGGAAGCAACTTGTATCTTCATTCCAGACTCGTTTGAAGTTGAAAACAACTTGTAGCTTTATTTTCGGTTGTTTAAAATTAGAACCAACTTGTAGTTTCATTCTTGACTCGTTTGAGCCGGAAACAACTTGTTGCTTTATTATTGGCTAGATTGAATTTGGAAACAACTTGTAGCTTCATTTTCAGTTGTTTAAAATTAGAATCAACTTGTAGTTTATTCTTGACTCGTTTGAGCCCGGAAACAACTTGTTGCTTCATTATTGGCTAGATTGAAGTTGGAAGCAACTTGTAGCTTCATTCCAGACTCGTTTGAAGTTGAAACAACTTGTAGCTTCATTTCGGTTGTTTAAATTAGAACCAACTTGTAGTTTCATTCTTGACTCGTTTGAGCCGGAAACAACTTGTTGCTTTATTATTGGCTAGATTGAATTTGGAAACAACTTGTAGCTTCATTTTCGGTTGTTTAAAATTAGAAGCAACTTGTAGTCGTTTGAGCCCGGAAACAACTTGTTGTAGCTTCATTCCAGACTCGTTTGAAGTTGAAAACAACTTGTTGCTTCATTTTCGGTTGTTTAAAATTAGAACCAACTTGTAGTTTCATTCTTGACTCGTTTGAGCCGGAACAACTTGTTGCTTTATTATTGGCTAGATTGAATTTGGAAACCACTTGTAGCTTCATTTTCGGTTGTTTAAAATTAGAAGCAACTTGTAGTCGTTTGAGCCCAGAAACAACTTGTTGTAGCTTCATTCCAGACTCGTTTGAAGTTAAAAACAACTTGTTGCTTCATTTTCGGTTGTTTAAAATTAGAACCAACTTGTAGTTTCATTCTTGACTCGTTTGAGCCGGAAACAACTTGTTGCTTTATTTTTGGCTAGATTGAATTTGGAAACAACTTGTAGCTTCATTTTCGGTTGTTTAACATTAGAATCAACTTGTAGTTTCATTCTTGACTTGTTTGAGCCCGGAATCAACTTGTTGCTTCATTATTGGCTAGATTGAAGTTGGAAGCAACTTGTAGCTTCATTCCAGACTCGTTTGAAGTTGGAAACAACTTGTAGCTTCATTTTCGGTTGTTTAAAATTAGAACCAACTTGTAGTTTCATTCTTGACTCGTTTGAGCCTGAAACAACTTGTTGCTTTATTATTGACTAGATTGAATTTGGAAACAACTTGTAGTTTATTTTCGGTTGTTTAAAATTAGAATCAACTTGTAGTTTCATTCTTGACTCATTTGAGCCCGGAAACAACTTGTTGCTTCATTATTTGCTAGATTGAAGTTGGAAGCAACTTGTAGCTTCATTCCAGACTCGTTTGAAGTTGAAAACAACTTGTAGCTTCATTTTCGGTTGTTTAAAATTAGAACCAACTTGTAGTTTCATTCTTGACTCGTTTGAGCCGGAAACAACTTGTTGCTTTATTATTGGCTAGATTGAATTTGGAAACAACTTGTAGCTTGATTTTCGGTTGTTTAAAATTAGAATCAACTTGTAGTTTCATTCTTGACTCGTTTGAGCCCGGAAACAACTTGTTGCTTCATTATTTGCTAGATTGAAGTTGGAAGCAACTTGTAGCTTCATTCCAGACTCGTTTGAAGTTGGAAACAACTTGTAGCTTCATTTTCGGTTGTTTAAAATTAGAACCAACTTGTAGTTTCATTCTTGACTCGTTTGAGCCAGAAACAACTTGTTGCTTTATTATTGGCTAGATTGAATTATTTTTTTTGCTAACTGAAAATTTTATAAAAGAAAAAGGAGATACAAAATCTAGGGGCATACCCCGCGGAAGAACTAGAAAGACAAGGATTCTAGTTCATAACAAATAAAACAGTACAAAGACTAACTAAGCTAGTTGCTCCAACATCAGAGGCTATCCAACCAAGTCACTACAATACACTAGAATAAGATTAATATAAAATATTACACATGGTGGGATCAGTTTGCATTTTTCTCCTAAAAGCAGGGCACGAGAAAAGCTTTTCACGAACCATTCTTTTTATAAGAAATTCTAGTTGAGTCACAGGAGTTGGTCTTTTGCCATGAATACGGTCGTTTCTTTCTCTCCAAACCAAATAGACCACAGTAGAGAAATATAAGAATGCAACGTTCTGCTGAAATCTCGTTATATTATCCATAAAGAAATTTCCCTGAAGCCATTCTTGCCAATTAATACGCAGCTCAAAAGGGCAGGCACGAAGAAGTAAAAAAGTATAGGGACAGATAGAGAATAAGTGCTCTACAGTCTCATTATAGCTTCGACATAAGACACAAACTGGGTCCACGGTCATTCCAAAGAGCTCCATGCGATCCTTCGTAAGTAATCTATTTCGATAAGCCAGCCAAGTGATAAAAGAACAAGAAGGGATGTGAAATTTATTCCACAGGAGAGGGACCCAAGCAGCCGGTTGGCCATGTCTTCTAACGGACTCCCATATGGTATGAATTTTTTCAGTAGAGTCCCCATTCCATAGAATAGCATCCTCATTACCAATAGGACAGTTCTGCAATAATTCTCGAAGGCGAATAGCTCGATAATCATTGGAAGGAATAGGAGCCCATTGATTATTAACAATCAAAGATCCCACCAATGCACCAGTAGAAGAATTCATGACAGTAATGAAACTATCGCCAAATCGAGTAATTAAGGGAACAGAGGAGAGCCAAGGATCATGCCACACTTTAAACCTGGAATCAGCTTTAACTCTCAAAGAAATAAATTGAAGTGCTGTGGTGCGAGCAGAGAAGATTTTCCGAAGATTCCACGGACATTTATAAGGGATTGAGGTAGTCCAGAAAGCTTTGTTTTTGAGTAAACAAGAATGAACCCAAAGTAGCCAAAGAGAAGTCGGGTCAGGCTTTGATAATCTCCACACCTGAAAAAGAATGGCAGAAGAGTTCCACTGGAATAAATCTCTAATACCCAGTCCCCCTTCAGCTTTTGGAGTGCAGCATTCAGACCATGCCACCTTGTATTGACAATTTGCCTCTAAGTTTCCAGCCCACAGAAACTTTGCCATAATAGATTGAACCCGCTTTAGAACACCTTTTGGCAGAAAAAGATACATGCTCCAGTATCCCTGAATACCTTGAAGAACCGAATTTATAAGCTGGAGACGTCCACTGTAACGCAAACTGCGAACAGTCCAACAATCAATTCTTGCACACATCTTGTGAAGAAGGGGTGTACAAAGTTGAGGTGTGAGCCTGCTAGTAATAAGGGGAACACCAAGATAAGTGATCGGGAGAAAGCCTCTACTAAACCCATACCTCAGAAGAGTATCATTAACGATAGAGTCCGAGACATTACAGAAGAAACCTTTACATTTATTCGAGTTCAAGTGAAGTCCAGAGCACTTTGAAAACTTCATAACAGCGTCTAATAATAGATTGATGGACTGACTTTCCCCTTTACAGAACAAAAACAGGTCATCCGCGAAAATCACATGACTTAACTTCAGCTCCTTGGTTCGCCAGTGATAAGAAAATTGCTCAGCAGTGTTAATTTTTTGTTTCAAAAACGTAGTAAGCACCTCCAAACTAAGCACAAACAAATATGGGGAAAGGGGATCCCCTTGGCGAAGGCCATTCTTACATTGAAAAAAACCTTCAAGGGCTCCATTTACCTTTACTGAGATCATGCACTGAGTAATACAAACCTTTATCCATTTGATGAAAAGAGCCGGGAAGTGCATACCCTCCATGGCAGAGAATAGGAAATCCCAATTTAAACTATCAAACGCTTTATGGATGTCCAATTTGAAAGCACAGCGAGGAACACCATCATGCTTATGATAATCTCGACATAAGGCTTGTACAAGCATAATATTATCCCCAATGATTCTTTTAGGGATGAAAGCTGACTGGTTATAGGAAATCAGGGAAGACATTACCAGTTTCATACGACCAGCAAGCATTTTTGAGATACACTTGTAGAGTGTGTTACAGCAGGAGATGGGACGAAACTGTTCCATTCTCGAGGGGTTGGCACACTTTGGAACGAGGGTTAAAGCAGCAGAGTTTATCACCCTTGGGAGCTCAAGAGTGTCAAAGAAATACAGAATCCCGTTTGACACATCGTCACCAATAATACTCCAGGCTGCTAAGAAAAATTCAGGAGAAAAACCATCAGGTCCCGGGCTTTTCTTTTTAGCCATGCTCTTCAAAGTATTCAAGACATCAATACTAGAGAAAGGAGTGCATAAGAAGCGTTTTTGATTATCAGAGAGCCGTGGCAGATCACCATTTAAGTCAAGAGATTCAGTAGAGTGATTAGAACCCAAGAGATTCTTGAAATACGAAGTAGCAATCTCAGCAATCTTCGAGTGCTCCGTATGAAGAACCCCAGAATTATCCTCCAGAGCAAGCAATTTATTAGAATTCCAACGATTTTTGCAAGAGCGATGGAAAAAAGAATTATTTCCATCACCAAGGTCAAGCCATTGAACTCTAGACTTTTGTCTCAGAAAAGTCTCTTCAAGGGACAGAGCATTTTTAAGAGCAGAACACAGGCCTTGTTCAGTATGGATATCCGCCGCAGAAGGATGTGGAGAGAGATTTTCTTGGTAAGAAAGCAGAGCAGTACGAGCAGAAACAACTGCAGTCTTTACACGCTTCAATTTTTTGGACAGAATGAACCATGGATCACCACGAACCGTCACATTCCAAGCTCTATCCACAACAGATGTGAAGTCATCATGCTGAATCATGTGTTGAAAAACCTGAAAAGGTTTAAAGAGTCGTGGCAGTTCCACACCCAAGAAAGTCATAGCCGGGTTATGATCAGAAAGACCACGGGGCAAGAATTGGGTACGAGATAAGTCAAAAACATCCAGCCAACCTGCATTAACAAGGACTCTGTCTAGTTTTTTAAACAAAGGAGCAGTATGATTACTATCCCACCATGTGTAGAGCTGCCCAGAAAAATGTAAGTCAAAAACATCTAGCAGATCAACAGTGTCGCTAAATTCTCGCATGTCAATAGAGAGAACATCAGTACTAGAACTAGTTTCTCCAAGCTTTAAACAGACATTAAAATCACCAGATAAAACCCACGGAGAGTTAGCATTAGGGAGAGAGGAGTTAAAAACACATAATTCATTCCAGAGAGCTCTTCTTTCAATATAATCATTAGATGCGTAGACAAAAGAGGCATAAAAAGACAGAGAAACTTTCAGAGAAGTAACTTTACATGAAATATGCTGCATATGAATTGTTTCCTCAGAGATGGACCAAACAGAAGGATCCCAGCCTATCCATATACGACCGTTGTGGTGACTTTCATAATTAAATAGCCACTGAAAGCGCGGAGCAACCAACTTAGAAACAAAAGCTGCATTTTCCTTTTTGACGTGAGTTTCCAGGAGGGCAATAAGATTAATATTATTTGCAGCAATGAAATCCTTATAATAGGAAATCTTGTTATTTAGCCCTCGCGAATTGTAGGAACAAAAAAACATGGCAGAACTTATTTCTTTTTGGGGGAATTCTTCCCCGCTGAGTTCCTCACCCTTTTAAGCTGACTACGGGACATTGACTTTGCAAGAGCAGTAAAGATGGGGAGATTTCCAGAGTTTACAACAGGAATAGAGGAAGGAACCGAAGCCTCAGTTTTTGATTGAGAATTACTAGACTTTTTCGACTTGACCGTAGTCCATTCCTCGTTGTTTTTGACTACTTGCTCCACTTGAACTATCAAATCAGAAGCTTGAGGCTGGATAGGAACCACAGGTACTACCACAGGACCATCTACAGTGGCTGAGGGGTCAGATTTTAAGTCAGCAGCACTGGTCCCCTCCTGGCCCTGTTGCATATTATTACTTTGACTCTGTTGCCCGTTCTCAGGAGGAACTGGAGGCTTCTTTTGTACCCAAACACGCTTAACAACAGGGCAAGCTCCTACTAAATGGCCTAAAGACCTACAACCAGAGCAGACCATAGGACGCTGGGGGTAAGAAACCTCAACTTCAGCAAATTCAGTCAAAGAAGGCTCTTTCGACTTTGCATCCAATACTGCCACTTTAATTTTTTCAGGAAGTACATCTCCCACAGTATAACGAACACACATCTTGGCAAATTGAACCGGATTCAATTGAGAAGTAACTTTATCAGCACAGATTGGCGGACCAATCGAGCTAGCAACACAGCTCAGTCCCTCACGGGTCCAGTAGTAATCAGGAAGATTTTTGAATTTTACCCACAATGGGATGCTAGAAATCTTATGATCACCCGCCTCAGCACCCCATATGCTAAAAACAAGTGGCTTTCGCTCAAAATACCATGTTCCACGGGCAAAAACAGCGTTCATATCACTTTCAGTATGAAATTTGAACAAGAAGACATGAGAGTCTTTTTGTGAAACATGACACAGACCTTTCGAGTCCCAAGATTTCTTCGCTAATTCCAGCACCTTAGAATAAGGTAGAGTACCTTTCGTAAATGTTCCAACTAAACAGCACTTGAATTTTTCCAATCCTTTTTTTAGCACCTCAGCAGGAGGAGTGACCACCGAAGCACCAGGGGGCAGAGGACAATAATCAAAGGTCAAGGCTAGATTGAATTTGGAAACAACTTGTAGCTTGATTTTCGGTTGTTTAAAATTAGAATCAACTTGTAGTTTCATTCTTGACTCGTTTGAGCCCGGAAACAACTTGTTGCTTCATTATTGGTTAGATTGAAGTTGGAAGCAACTTGTAGCTTCATTCCAGACTCGTTTGAAGTTGGAAACAACTTGTAGCTTCATTTTCGGTTGTTTATAATTAGAACCAACTTGTAGTTTCATTCTTGACTCGTTTGAGCCGGAAACAACTTGTTGCTTTATTATTGGCTAGATTGAATTTGGAAACAACTTGTAGCTTCATTTTCGGTTGTTTAAAATTAGAATCAACTTGTAGTTTCATTCTTGACTCGTTTGGGCCCGGAAACAACTTGTTGCTTCATTATTGGCTAGATTGAAGTTGGTAGCAACTTGTAGCTTCATTCCAGACTCGTTTGAAGTTGGAAACAACTTGTAGCTTCATTTTCGTTTGCTTAAAATTAGAACCAACTTGTAGTTTCATTCTTGACTCGTTTGAGCCTGAAACAACTTGTTGCTTTATTATTGCCTAGATTGAATTTGGAAACAACTTGTAGCTTTATTTTCGGTTGTTTAAAATTAGAATCAACTTGTAGTTCTTGACTCATTTGAGCCCGGAAACAACTTGTTGCTTCATTATTGGCTAGATTGAAGTTGGAAGCAACTTGTAGCTTCATTCCAGACTCGTTTGAAGTTGAAAACAACTTGTAGCTTCATTTTCGGTTGTTTAAAATTAGAACCAACTTGTAGTTTCATTCTTGACTCGTTTGAGCCGGAAACAACTTGTTGCTTTATTATTGGCTAGATTGAATTTGGAAACAACATGTAGCTTCATTTTCAGTTGTTTAAAATTAGAATCAACTTGTAGTTTCTTTTTTGACTCGTTTGAGCCCGGAAACAAGTTGTTGCTTCATTATTGGCTAGATTGAAGTTGTAAGCAACTTGTATCTTCATTCCAGACTCGTTTGAAGTTGAAAACAACTTGTAGCTTAATTTTCGGTTGTTTAAATTAGAACCAACTTGTAGTTTCATTCTTGACTCGTTTGAGCCGGAAACAACTTGTTACTTTATTATTGGCTAGATTGAATTTGGAAACAGCTTGTAGCTTTATTTTCGGTTGTTTAAAATTAGAATCAACTTGTAGTTTCATTCTTGACTCATTTGAGCCCGGAAACAACTTGTTGCTTCATTATTGGCTAGATTGAAGTTGGAAGCAACTTGTAGCTTCATTCCAGACTCGTTTGAAGTTGAAAACAACTTGTAGCTTCATTTCCGGTTGTTTAAAATTAGAACCAACTTGTAGTTTCATTCTTGACTCGTTTGAGCCGGAAACAACTTGTTACTTTATTATTGGCTAGATTGATTTTGGAAACAGCTTGTAGCTTCATTTTTGGTTGTTTAAAATTAGAAGCAACTTGTAGTCGTTTGAGCCCGGAAACAACTTGTTGTAGCTTCATTCCAGACTCGTTTGAAGTTGAAAACAACTTGTTGCTTCATTTTCGGTTGTTTAAATTAGAACCAACTTGTAGTTTCATTCTTGACTCGTTTGAGCCGGAAACAACTTGTTACTTTATTATTGGCTAGATTGAATTTGGAAACAGCTTGTAGCTTCATTTTCGGTTGTTTAAAATTAGAAGCAACTTGTAGTCGTTTGAGCCCGGAAACAACTTGTTGTAGCTTCATTCCAGACTCGTTTGAAGTTGAAAACAACTTGTTGCTTCATTTTCGGTTGTTTAAAATTAGAACCAACTTGTAGTTTCATTCTTGACTCGTTTGAGCTGGAAACAACTTGTTGCTTTATTATTGGCTAGATTGAATTTGGAAACAACTTGTAGCTTCATTTTCGGTTGTTTAAAATTAGAATCAACTTGTAGTTTCATTCTTGACTCGTTTGAGCCCGGAAACAACTTGTTGCTTCATTATTGGCTAGATTAAAGTTGGAAGCAACTTGTAGCTTCATTCCAGACTCGTTTGAAGTTGGAAACAACTTGTAGCTTCATTTTCGGTTGTTTAAAATTAGAACCAACTTGTAGTTTCATTCTTGACTCGTTTGAGCCTGAAACAACTTGTTGCTTTATTATTGACTAGATTGAATTTGGAAACAACTTGTAGGTTTATTTTCGGTTGTTTAAAATTAGAATCAACTTGTAGTTTCATTCTTGACTCATTTGAGCCCGAAAACAACTTGTTGCTTCATTATTTGCTAGATTGAAGTTGGAAGCAACTTGTAGCTTCATTCCAGACTCGTTTGAAGTTGAAAACAACTTGTAGCTTCATTTTCGGTTGTTTAAAATTAGAACCAACTTGTAGTTTCATTCTTGACTCGTTTGAGCCGGAAACAACTTGTTGCTTTATTATTGGCTAGATTGAATTTGGAAACAACTTGTAGCTTGATTTTCGGTTGTTTAAAATTAGAATCAACTTGTAGTTTCATTCTTGACTCGTTTGAGCCCGGAAACAACTTGTTGCTTCATTATTGGTTAGATTGAAGTTGGAAGCAACTTGTAGCTTCATTCCAGACTCGTTTGAAGTTGGAAACAACTTGTAGCTTCATTTTCGGTTGTTTATAATTAGAACCAACTTGTAGTTTCATTCTTGACTCGTTTGAGCCGGAAACAACTTGTTGCTTTATTATTGGCTAGATTGAATTTGGAAACAACATGTAGCTTCATTTTCAGTTGTTTAAAATTAGAATCAACTTGTAGTTTCTTTTTTGACTCGTTTGAGCCCGGAAACAAGTTGTTGCTTCATTATTGGCTAGATTGAAGTTGTAAGCAACTTGTATCTTCATTCCAGACTCGTTTGAAGTTGAAAACAACTTGTAGCTTAATTTTCGGTTGTTTAAATTAGAACCAACTTGTAGTTTCATTCTTGACTCGTTTGAGCCGGAAACAACTTGTTACTTTATTATTGGCTAGATTGAATTTGGAAACAGCTTGTAGCTTTATTTTCGGTTGTTTAAAATTAGAATCAACTTGTAGTTTCATTCTTGACTCATTTGAGCCCGGAAACAACTTGTTGCTTCATTATTGGCTAGATTGAAGTTGGAAGCAACTTGTAGCTTCATTCCAGACTCGTTTGAAGTTGAAAACAACTTGTAGCTTCATTTCCGGTTGTTTAAAATTAGAACCAACTTGTAGTTTCATTCTTGACTCGTTTGAGCCGGAAACAACTTGTTACTTTATTATTGGCTAGATTGATTTTGGAAACAGCTTGTAGCTTCATTTTTGGTTGTTTAAAATTAGAAGCAACTTGTAGTCGTTTGAGCCCGGAAACAACTTGTTGTAGCTTCATTCCAGACTCGTTTGAAGTTGAAAACAACTTGTTGCTTCATTTTCGGTTGTTTAAATTAGAACCAACTTGTAGTTTCATTCTTGACTCGTTTGAGCCGGAAACAACTTGTTACTTTATTATTGGCTAGATTGAATTTGGAAACAGCTTGTAGCTTCATTTTCGGTTGTTTAAAATTAGAAGCAACTTGTAGTCGTTTGAGCCCGGAAACAACTTGTTGTAGCTTCATTCCAGACTCGTTTGAAGTTGAAAACAACTTGTTGCTTCATTTTCGGTTGTTTAAAATTAGAACCAACTTGTAGTTTCATTCTTGACTCGTTTGAGCTGGAAACAACTTGTTGCTTTATTATTGGCTAGATTGAATTTGGAAACAACTTGTAGCTTCATTTTCGGTTGTTTAAAATTAGAATCAACTTGTAGTTTCATTCTTGACTCGTTTGAGCCCGGAAACAACTTGTTGCTTCATTATTGGCTAGATTAAAGTTGGAAGCAACTTGTAGCTTCATTCCAGACTCGTTTGAAGTTGGAAACAACTTGTAGCTTCATTTTCGGTTGTTTAAAATTAGAACCAACTTGTAGTTTCATTCTTGACTCGTTTGAGCCTGAAACAACTTGTTGCTTTATTATTGACTAGATTGAATTTGGAAACAACTTGTAGGTTTATTTTCGGTTGTTTAAAATTAGAATCAACTTGTAGTTTCATTCTTGACTCATTTGAGCCCGAAAACAACTTGTTGCTTCATTATTTGCTAGATTGAAGTTGGAAGCAACTTGTAGCTTCATTCCAGACTCGTTTGAAGTTGAAAACAACTTGTAGCTTCATTTTCGGTTGTTTAAAATTAGAACCAACTTGTAGTTTCATTCTTGACTCGTTTGAGCCGGAAACAACTTGTTGCTTTATTATTGGCTAGATTGAATTTGGAAACAACTTGTAGCTTGATTTTCGGTTGTTTAAAATTAGAATCAACTTGTAGTTTCATTCTTGACTCGTTTGAGCCCGGAAACAACTTGTTGCTTCATTATTGGTTAGATTGAAGTTGGAAGCAACTTGTAGCTTCATTCCAGACTCGTTTGAAGTTGGAAACAACTTGTAGCTTCATTTTCGGTTGTTTATAATTAGAACCAACTTGTAGTTTCATTCTTGACTCGTTTGAGCCGGAAACAACTTGTTGCTTTATTATTGGCTAGATTGAATTTGGAAACAACTTGTAGCTTCATTTTCGGTTGTTTAAAATTAGAATCAACTTGTAGTTTCATTCTTGACTCGTTTGGGCCCGGAAACAACTTGTTGCTTCATTATTGGCTAGATTGAAGTTGGAAGCAACTTGTAGCTTCATTCCAGACTCGTTTGAAGTTGGAAACAACTTGTAGCTTCATTTTCGGTTGCTTAAAATTAGAACCAACTTGTAGTTTCATTCTTGACTCGTTTGAGCCTGAAACAACTTGTTGCTTTATTATTGCCTAGATTGAATTTGGAAACAACTTGTAGCTTTATTTTTTTTTTTTGCTAAATGTAAATTTTATAAAAAAGAGGGAAGGTACAAGTCTAGGGGCATACCCCGCGAAAAGAACGCAAACTACTTAAAGCTCACAATAAAGACAAAAGACAAGAAAGTCTCAATAATCTAATCGATTACACTTGTAAGCTATAACAATAACAATCACATGGGATCAAAATAAACTAAACTAAAAAAGTAACAGAATAGCATTTTGATCCACAGTGGCGCGCCTCCTGAATGTAGAACAAGTGTAGAGCTTTTCCCTGACTTTGTCTCGAATTTGAGCAATAAGGCTAGAGGGAATACATCTTGAATTTTTAAAAATTCGGGAATTACGTTCCTTCCATATAGCATAGAAAGCAGCTGAGAGAAATAGATAGGCAATTTGCTTCTCAAAACGAGTACAATCATGGACAAGAAAATGGCCCTGAGCAAAATCATTCCAGTTCGAACACACCTGTTTGGGGCAAGCAGATAACACTATACGAGTATAATGGCAATCAGAGAAGAGGTGATCGTGCGTTTCATCAGCAGTGGCACAAAGGATACAAGTTGGATCAGTGCGCATGTCAAATCTCAGCATTCTATCTTTCGTTAAGAGTCGTTTTTGCAGAATTAACCAAGAGGTTACCGCAAATTTTGGAACCGAAAAGGAGTGCCAAATAAAATCCAACCAACGGGGGGCAGATTTATGGAGAGAGATATCTCTATAGATCACAGATATAGAAATTTTCATGTTGCGACATTGGTTCCAAAGAATTTCATCATGTCTTCCAGGAATAATATGGCTGCAGTATAGTCTGAGGTCCCTCTCCAAATAATGGTTACTGGCACCAAGATTCCAGTGGCCGTTATCCTGAATATAACTCACAGTGTCATTGGGGAGAGATTCGAGGGCAGACTGGAGACTGGAGTCAAACTGAGTTGATAATGGCTTGTGGTTGCACCAAGGATCATGCCATAAAGAAAATGCAGAGTATCTACCAACTTTGTATGAGATCTTTTGCAAAGCAAGGGGTCTTAGCAGGAGAATGCGTTTCCAGCTCCACGTACATCGACCAGGTATGTTCATCGTTAGGGGTGGCAATATCAGACACGACCCGAAACCCGACACGAACCCGACCCAACCCGAAACCCGATTTACTGAGACAGAAACCCGAAAGTGACCCGAAAATCACCCGACAGACCCGAAATGGACCCGAAATGACCCGAAACTAGAATTTCATTTGTAATAACTTCAATTTTTGGTTTTATTCAATTTTAAGTGATTTTAGGTTGACCCGAAATCGACCCGATTGCTGACACGAACACGACCCGTTACCCGAAATTGCCACCCCTATTCATCGTCCAAAAGTTGCCTCTTTTCAGATCATAAGCAAACAACCAATTCACCCAAATAGAATTGGTCTTGTTAATAATTCTCCATAATTGATAAAGGATGGCAGAATCATTCCACTTCTGCAAATTTTTAAAGCCTAATCCCCCTTCCGATTTTGCAAAACAACAATCAGCCCAAGCAATTTTATATAAACAATGACCAGAGATAGACCCCTTCCAAAGGAACTTAGACAGCATACACTGAATTTTCTTTAAAACAGCCCCTGGAAGAAAGATGTACATGGCCCAGTAACTCTGAATTCCGAACAGAACCGAATTAATAAGTTGGATCCTTCCCGCCTGACTGATGAATTTGCATGTCCAGAGGTTGATTTTGCAAGCAATTCTGGATATAAGAGGAGAGCAATGTCTAGATTTCAAAGCACCAGTAATGAGGGGAAGTCCCAGATAACTCATGGGGAGGGAACCTTCAGAAAACCGAGAGATATGCAAAGCAAAGAGCTTGGTGAATCTATCCACATTACCAAAGTAGCACATACACTTCGAAGGGTTTGAATGCATACCAGAAAGTTCAGAAAAGAACTTAACACCTTCAAACAGGAGCTGAATAGATTCACACTCTCCTTTACAAAAGAGAATAAGGTCGTCAGCAAAAACTAGATGAGTGAGGTTGAGCTCCTTAGTTTTCCAGTGAAATTGAAAATCTCCCTTACTAATGGCAGTAGAAATACAAGAGTTGAGCACCTCCATTGTAAGCACAAATAAATAGGGAGAGAGAGGGCAGCCCTGTCGAAGACCCGAACCTCCCTTAAAATAACCTTCAATAGAGCCGTTAATCTTCACCGAATGCATACAGTCACAGATGCAAGTTCTTATCCAAGCGATAAATTTAACAGGGAAGTTCATCTTTGCAAGAGTTGCTAAAAGAAAAGACCAATCAAGAGTATCAAAAGCTTTCCTTAAATCAAGTTTGCAAGCAAATTTTGAAGGACCTACACTGAGGTGATAATCCTTACAAAGAGATTGAGCAAGCTGAATATTATCTCCAATACTTCTGTTTGGAACAAACGCACCTTGATTCTGTGAGGATAGGCAGGTCATAACAGGCTTCATTCTGAAAGCAATCATCTTGGCAATGCATTTATAGATGGTGTTACAGCAAGAGATAGGTCGAAATTGCTGCATTTTAATAGCATTCTGCTGCTTAGCTATAAGACAAATGGCTGAGGAATTGATGGCTCTAGGGAGACAACCAGTGTTAAAGAAGTGGAGCACAGCAGTGGTGACATCATGTCCAACAATTGACCAAGCCTTAATGTAAAATTCAGGGGAGAAACCATTCGGCCCAGGGCTCTTGTTCTTTCCCAAAGATTTTAGAGAATTAAGAACATCATCCCTAGAAAAAGGCTGAGATAAAAGCAAACTCTGCTCATGAGAAAGCTGATTGAGTACCATGTCATCCGGAAAATCCATAACAGAGTGAGGGGATCCAATCAGATTCTGGAAATAATTGATAGCAACATTTGAGATATCAGCATGGGATGTATGTTGAACGCCATCTTCATCCTCCAGCTTAACAATTCTGTTAGAGTTCCATCGACCTCTACAAGAGTTGAGGAAAAACTTGTTATTGCCGTCCCCATTCTTAATCCAGTTGATACGTGACTTTTGTTGAAGCAGTTTTTCCTCAGCAGCAAGAGCTCTGTTTAAGTCATCACAAAGAGATTTCTCTTCCATTCGTTGATCATAAGATGGCACCAGAGGAAGATTTCGTTGGAAATTTTGAAGAGCAGCATTAGCAGCCAAGACCTTACTGTGTAAATTACCAGAGAGGGAATTGAGATGCTTGAGAGAAACTTTGACAGCCTTAAGCTTTAGAAGTAGATTATTCCAGGGATCAGTGGACAAGTCGTGACTCCATGATTCAGAGACAGTACTGAGAAAATCTGCATGATCAAGAATATGCTTAAAAATCTGGAATGGCTTTCGAATTCTTTCACGAACACCTCCAAAGGTAAGGCCAATTGGATTATGATCAGAAAGACCACGAGGCATAATTTCAGCAATAGATTCTGTGAATGTTTGTAGCCAACTACCATTGACAAGAGCACGATCAAGCTTCCTCATAAGAGGATCATCAATATTACCATCCCACCATGTAAAAGTAGGACCAAGATATTTTAAATCCGTTAAGGCAATAGCCGAAAGACAGTCACCAAATTCAAGGACTGCATTAGTACGTCTTGGCATGGCCTTATTAGTCTCAGAACAATGAAGGAAGGAGTTAAAGTCCCCCATGGCACACCAGGGATCATTAGAGAAGCACAGATCAGAGCTTAAGCGAATTAAGTCCGTCCAGAGAGCACGTCTATCTTCAACAGAATTGAAGGCATAAACAAAAGAGACGATGCAACTCAAGGAGCCATCTGGTTTTTTAATTTTGCAGGTAATATGTTGGGCAGAAGAGCATAAAAGATCGACATTCCAGTCCATCTCATTCCAACCAAGCCAAATTCTTCCATTATAGTGATAATCGTAATTATAAATCCACTGAAAGCTTGGTGCAATACATGAAGAATAAAAAAGAGCATTTTCCTTTTTAACATGAGTATCAAGGAGGGCTATAAGAGATATATTATGATTGCTCAAAAAATCTTTGGTGAAAGATACCTTATTGTGAAGCCCTCGGATATTGTAGGAACAAAAATCAATCCGCATAATTAAAGATTAGCAGAAGGTTCTTGACTCATTTGAGCCCGGAAACAACTTGTTGCTTCATTATTGGCTAGATTGAAGTTGGAAGCAACTTGTAGCTTCATTCCAGACTCGTTTGAAGTTGAAAACAACTTGTAGCTTCATTTTCGGTTGTTTAAAATTAGAACCAACTTGTAGTTTCATTCTTGACTCGTTTGTGCCGGAAACAACTTGTTGCTTTATTATTGGCTAGATTGAATTTGGAAACAACTTGTAGCTTCATTTTCGGTTGTTTAAAATTAGAATCAACTTGTAGTTTCATTCTTGACTCGTTTGAGCCCAGAAACAACTTGTTGCTTCATTATTGGCTAGATTGAAGTTGGAAGCAACTTGTAGCTTCATTCCAGACTCGTTTGAAGTTGAAAACAACTTGTAGCTTCATTTTCGGTTGTTTAAAATTAGAACCAACTTGTAGTTTCATTCTTGACTCGTTTGAGCCGGAAACAACTTGTTGCTTTATTATTGGCTAGATTGAATTTGGAAACAACATGTAGCTTCATTTTCAGTTGTTTAAAATTAGAATCAACTTGTAGTTTCTTTTTTGACTCGTTTGAGCCCGGAAACAACTTGTTGCTTCATTATTGGCTAGATTGAAGTTGGAAGCAACTTGTATCTTCATTCCAGACTCGTTTGAAGTTGAAAACAACTTGTAGCTTCATTTTCGGTTGTTTAAATTAGAACCAACTTGTAGTTTCATTCTTGACTCGTTTGAGCCGGAAACAACTTGTTACTTTATTATTGGCTAGATTGATTTTGGAAACAGCTTGTAGCTTTATTTTCGGTTGTTTAAAATTAGAATCAACTTGTAGTTTCATTCTTGACTCATTTGAGCCCGGAAACAACTTGTTGCTTCATTATTGGCTAGATTGAAGTTGGAAGCAACTTGTAGCTTCATTCCAGACTCGTTTGAAGTTGAAAACAACTTGTAGCTTCATTTTCGGTTGTTTAAAATTAGAACCAACTTGTAGTTTCATTCTTGACTCGTTTGAGCCGGAAACAACTTGTTACTTTATTATTGGCTAGATTGAATTTGGAAACAGCTTGTAGCTTCATTTTCGGTTGTTTAAAATTAGAAGCAACTTGTAGTCGTTTGAGCCCGGAAACAACTTGTTGTAGCTTCATTCCAGACTCGTTTGAAGTTGAAAACAACTTGTTGCTTCATTTTCGGTTGTTTAAATTAGAACCAACTTGTAGTTTCATTCTTGACTCGTTTGAGCCGGAAACAACTTGTTACTTTATTATTGGCTAGATTGAATTTGGAAACAGCTTGTAGCTTCATTTTCGGTTATTTAAAATTAGAAGCAACTTGTAGTCGTTTGAGCCCGGAAACAACTTGTTGTAGCTTCATTCCAGACTCGTTTGACGTTGAAAACAACTTGTTGCTTCATTTTCGGTTGTTTAAAATTAGAACCAACTTGTAGTTTCATTCTTGACTCGTTTGAGCCGGAAACAACTTGTTGCTTTATTATTGGCTAGATTGAATTTGGAAACAACTTGTAGCTTCATTTTCGGTTGTTTAAAATTAGAATCAACTTTTGTAGTTTCATTCTTGACTTGTTTGAGCCCGGAAACAACTTGTTGCTTCATTATTGGCTAGATTGAAGTTGGAAGCAACTTGTAGCTTCATTCCAGACTCGTTTGAAGTTGGAAACAACTTGTAGCTTCATTTTCGGTTGTTTAAAATTAGAACCAACTTGTAGTTTCATTCTTGACTCGTTTGAGCCTGAAACAACTTGTTGCTTTATTATTGACTAGATTGAATTTGGAAACAACTTGTAGCTTTATTTTCGGTTGTTTAAAATTAGAATCAACTTGTAGTTTCATTCTTGACTCATTTGAGCCCGGAAACAACTTGTTGCTTCATTATTGGCTAGATTGAAGTTGGAAGCAACTTGTAGCTTCATTCCAGACTCGTTTGAAGTTGAAAACAACTTGTAGCTTCATTTTCGGTTGTTTAAAATTAGAACCAACTTGTAGTTTCATTCTTGACTCGTTTGAGCCGGAAACAACTTGTTGCTTTATTATTGGCTAGATTGAATTTGGAAACAACTTGTAGCTTGATTTTCGGTTGTTTAAAATTAGAATCAACTTGTAGTTTCATTCTTGACTCGTTTGAGCCCGGAAACAACTTGTTGCTTCATTATTGGCTAGATTGAAGTTGGAAGCAACTTGTAGCTTCATTCCAGACTCGTTTGAAGTTGAAACAACTTGTAGCTTCATTTTCGGTTGTTTAAAATTAGAACCAACTTGTAGTTTCATTCTTGACTCGTTTGAGCCGGAAACAACTTGTTGCTTTATTATTGGCTAGATTGAATTTGGAAACAACTTGTAGCTTCATTTTCAGTTGTTTAAAATTAGAATCAACTTGTAGTTTCTTTTTTGACTCGTTTGAGCCCGGAAACAACTTGTTGCTTCATTATTGGCTAGATTGAAGTTGGAAGCAACTTGTATCTTCATTCCAGACTCGTTTGAAGTTGAAAACAACTTGTAGCTTAATTTTAGGTTGTTTAAATTAGAACCAACTTGTAGTTTCATTCTTGACTCGTTTGAGCCGGAAACAACGTGTTACTTTATTATTGGCTAGATTGAATTTGGAAACAGCTTGTAGCTTCATTTTCGGTTGTTTAAAATTAGAAGCAACTTGTAGTCGTTTGAGCCCGGAAACAACTTGTTGTAGCTTCATTCCAGACTCGTTTGAAGTTGAAAACAACTTGTTGCTTCATTTTCGGTTGTTTAAAATTAGAACCAACTTGTAGTTTCATTCTTGACTCGTTTGAGCCGGAAACAACTTGTTGCTTTATTATTGGCTAGATTGAATTCGGAAACAACTTGTAGCTTCATTTTCGGTTGTTTAAAATTAGAAGCAACTTGTAGTCGTTTGAGCCCGGAAACAACTTGTTGTAGCTTCATTCCAGACTCGTTTGAAGTTGAAAACAACTTGTAGCTTCATTTTCGGTTGTTTAAAATTAGAACCAACTTGTAGTTTCATTCTTGACTCGTTTGAGCCGGAAACAACTTGTTGCTTTATTAATGGCTAGATTGAATTTGGAAACAACTTGTAGCTTGATTTTCAGTTGTTTAAAATTAGAATGAACTTGTAGTTTCATTCATGACTCGTTTGAGCCCGGAAACAACTTGTTGCTTCATTATTGGCTAGATTGAAGTTGGAAGCAACTTGTAGCTTCATTCCAGACTCGTTTGAAGTTGAAAACAACTTGTACCTTCATTTTCGGTTGTTTAAAATTAGAACCAACTTGTAGTTTCATTCTTGACTCGTTTGAGCCTGAAACAACTTGTTGCTTTATTATTGGCTAGATTGAATTTGGAAACAACTTGTAGCTTCATTTTCGGTTGTTTAAAATTAGAAGCAACTTGTAGTCGTTTGAGCCCGGAAACAACTTGTTGTAGCTTCATTCCAGACTCGTTTGAAGTTGAAAACAACTTGTAGCTTCATTTTCGGTTGTTTAAAATTAGAACCAACTTGTAGTTTCATTCTTGACTCGTTTGAGCCGGAAACAACTTGTTGCTTTATTATTGGCTAGATTGAATTTGGAAACAACTTGTAGCTTGATTTCGGTTGTTTAAAATTAGAATGAACTTGTAGTTTCATTCATTGACTCGTTTGAGCCGGAAACAACTTGTTGCTTCATTATTGGCTAGATTGAAGTTGGAAGCAACTTGTAGCTTCATTCCAGACTCGTTTGAAGTTGAAAACAACTTGTAGCTTCATTTTCGGTTGTTTAAAATTAGAACCAACTTGTAGTTTCATTCTTGACTCGTTTGAGCCGGAAACAACTTGTTGCTTTATTATTGGCTAGATTGAATTTGGAAACAACTTGTAGCTTGATTTTCGGTTGTTTAAAATTAGAATCAACTTGTAGTTTCATTCTTGACTCGTTTGAGCCCGGAAACAACTTGTTGCTTCATTATTGGCTAGATTGAAGTTGGAAGCAACTTGTAGCTTCATTCCAGACTCGTTTGAAGTTGAAAACAACTTGTAGCTTCATTTTCGGTTGTTTAAAATTAGAACCAACTTGTAGTTTCATTCTTGACTCGTTTGAGCCGGAAACAACTTGTTGCTTTATTATTGGCTAGATTGAATTTGGAAACAACTTGTAGCTTCATTTTCAGGTTGTTTAAAATTAGAATCAACTTGTAGTTTCATTCTTGACTCGTTTGAGCCCGGAAACAACTTGTTGCTTCATTATTGGCTAGATTGAAGTTGGAAGCAACTTGTAGCTTCATTCCAGACTCGTTTGAAGTTGAAACAACTTGTAGCTTCATTTTCGGTTGTTTAAAATTAGAACCAACTTGTAGTTTCATTCTTGACTCGTTTGAGCCGGAAACAACTTGTTGCTTTATTATTGGCTAGATTGAATTCGGAAACAACTTGTAGCTTCATTTTCGGTTGTTTAAAATTAGAAGCAACTTGTAGTCGTTTGAGCCCGGAAACAACTTGTTGTAGCTTCATTCCAGACTCGTTTGAAGTTGAAAACAACTTGTAGCTTCATTTTCGGTTGTTTAAAATTAGAACCAACTTGTAGTTTCATTCTTGACTCGTTTGAGCCGGAAACAACTTGTTGCTTTATTAATGGCTAGATTGAATTTGGAAACAACTTGTAGCTTGATTTTCAGTTGTTTAAAATTAGAATGAACTTGTAGTTTCATTCATGACTCGTTTGAGCCCGGAAACAACTTGTTGCTTCATTATTGGCTAGATTGAAGTTGGAAGCAACTTGTAGCTTCATTCCAGACTCGTTTGAAGTTGAAAACAACTTGTACCTTCATTTTCGGTTGTTTAAAATTAGAACCAACTTGTAGTTTTATTCTTGACTCGTTTGAGCCTGAAACAACTTGTTGCTTTATTATTGGCTAGATTGAATTTGAAACAACTTGTAGCTTCATTTTCGGTTGTTTAAAATTAGAAGCAACTTGTAGTCGTTTGAGCCCGGAAACAACTTGTTGTAGCGTTCATTCCAGACTCGTTTGAAGTTGAAAACAACTTGTTGCTTCATTTTCGGTTGTTTAAAATTAGAACCAACTTGTAGTTTCATTCTTGACTCGTTTGAGCCGGAAACAACTTGTTGCTTTATTATTGGCTAGATTGAATTTGGAAACAACTTGTAGCTTCATTTTCGGTTGTTTAAAATTAGAAGCAACTTGTAGTCGTTTGAGCCCGGAAACAACTTGTTGTAGCTTCATTCCAGACTCGTTTGAAGTTGAAAACAACTTGTAGCTTCATTTTCAGTTGTTTAAAATTAGAACCAACTTGTAGTTTCATTCTTGACTCGTTTGAGCCGGAAACAACTTGTTGCTTTATTATTGGCTAGATTGAATTTGGAAACAACTTGTAGCTTGATTTTCAGTTGTTTAAAATTAGAATGAACTTGTAGTTTCATTCATGACTCGTTTGAGCCCGGAAACAACTTGTTGCTTCATTATTGGCTAGATTGAAGTTGGAAGCAACTTGTAGCTTCATTCCAGACTCGTTTGAAGTTGAAAACAACTTGTAGCTTAATATTCGGTTGTTTAAAATTAGAACCAACTTGTAGTTTCATTCTTGACTCGTTTGAGCCGAAACAACTTGTTGCTTTATTATTGGCTAGATTGAATTTGGAAACAACTTGTAGCTTCATTTTCAGTTGTTTAAAATTAGAATCAACTTGTAGTTTCATTCTTGACTAGTTTGAGCCCGTAAACAACTTGTTGCTTCATTATTGGCTAGATTGAAGTTGGAAGCAACTTGTAGCTTCATTCCAGACTCGTTTGAAGTTGAAAACAACTTGTAGCTTCATTTTCGGTTGTTTAAATTAGAACCAACTTGTAGTTTCATTCTTGACTCGTTTGAGCCGGAAACAACTTGTTACTTTATTATTGGCTAGATTGAATTTGGAAACAGCTTGTAGCTTCATTTTCGGTTGTTTAAAATTAGAAGCAACTTGTAGTCGTTTGAGCCCGGAAACAACTTGTTGTAGCTTCATTTTAGACTCGTTTGAAGTTGAAAACAACTTGTTGCTTCATTTTCGGTTGTTTAAAATTAGAACCAACTTGTAGTTTCATTCTTGACTCGTTTGAGCCGGAAACAACTTGTTGCTTTATTATTGGCTAGATTGAATTCGGAAACAACTTGTAGCTTCATTTTCGGTTGTTTAAAATTAGAAGCAACTTGTAGTCGTTTGAGCCCGGAAACAACTTGTTGTAGCTTCATTCCAGACTCGTTTGAAGTTGAAAACAACTTGTAGCTTCATTTTCGGTTGTTTAAAATTAGAACCAACTTGTAGTTTCATTCTTGACTCGTTTGAGCCGGAAACAACTTGTTGCTTTATTAATGGCTAGATTGAATTTGGAAACAACTTGTAGCTTGATTTTCAGTTGTTTAAAATTAGAATGAACTTGTAGTTTCATTCATGACTCGTTTGAGCCCGGAAACAACTTGTTGCTTCATTATTGGCTAGATTGAAGTTGGAAGCAACTTGTAGCTTAATTCCAGACTCGTTTAAAGTTGAAAACAACTTGTAGCTTCATTTTCGGTTGTTTAAAATTAGAATGAACTTGTAGTTTCATTCATGACTCGTTTGAGCCTGGAAACACCTTGTTGCTTCATTATTGGCTAGATTGAAGTTGGAAGCAACTTGTAGCTTCATTCCAGACTCGTTTGAAGTTGAAAACAACTTGTTGCTTCATTTTCGGTTGTTTAAAATTAGAACCAACTTGTAGTTTCATTCTTGACTCGTTTGAGCCGGAAACAACTTGTTGCTTTATTATTGGCTAGATTGAATTCGGAAACAACTTGTAGCTTCATTTTCGGTTGTTTAAAATTAGAAGCAACTTGTAGTCGTTTGAGCCCGGAAACAACTTGTTGTAGCTTCATTCCAGACTCGTTTGAAGTTGAAAACAACTTGTAGCTTCATTTTCGGTTGTTTAAAATTAGAACCAACTTGTAGTTTCATTCTTGACTCGTTTGAGCCGGAAACAACTTGTTGCTTTATTAATGGCTAGATTGAATTTGGAAACAACTTGTAGCTTGATTTTCAGTTGTTTAAAATTAGAATGAACTTGTAGTTTCATTCATGACTCGTTTGAGCCCGGAAACAACTTGTTGCTTCATTATTGGCTAGATTGAAGTTGGAAGCAACTTGTAGCTTCATTCCAGACTCGTTTGAAGTTGAAAACAACTTGTAGCCTTCATTTTCGGTTGTTTAAAATTAGAACCAACTTGTAGTTTTATTCTTGACTCGTTTGAGCCTGAAACAACTTGTTGCTTTATTATTGGCTAGATTGAATTTGAAAACAACTTGTAGCTTCATTTTCGGTTGTTTAAAATTAGAAGCAACTTGTAGTCGTTTGAGCCCGGAAACAACTTGTTGTAGCTTCATTCCAGACTCGTTTGAAGTTGAAAACAACTTGTTGCTTCATTTTCGGTTGTTTAAAATTAGAACCAACTTGTAGTTTCATTCTTGACTCGTTTGAGCCGGAAACAACTTGTTGCTTTATTATTGGCTAGATTGAATTCGTAAACAACTTGTAGCTTCATTTTCGGTTGTTTAAAATTAAAAGCAACTTGTAGTCGTTTGAGCCCGGAAACAACTTGTTGTAGCTTCATTCCAGAC
The DNA here is from genome assembly GCF_001625215.2 of Daucus carota subsp. sativus. NCBI lineage: Eukaryota > Viridiplantae > Streptophyta > Magnoliopsida > Apiales > Apiaceae > Daucus > Daucus carota. The sequence continues at coordinate 17,823,574 of NC_030383.2, read as the reverse complement.
TCGTTTGAAGTTGAAAACAACTTGTAGTTTCATTTTCAGTTGTTTAAAATTAGAACCAACTTGTAGTTTCATTCTTGACTCGTTTGAGCCGGAAACAACTTGTTGCTTTATTATTGGCTAGATTGAATTTGGAAACAACTTGTAGCTTGATTTTCAGTTGTTTAAAATTAGAATGAACTTGTAGTTTCATTCATGACTCGTTTGAGCCCGGAAACAACTTGTTGCTTCATTATTGGCTAGATTGAAGTTGGAAGCAACTTGTAGCTTCATTCCAGACTCGTTTGAAGTTGAAAACAACTTGTAGCTTCATTTTCGGTTGTTTAAAATTAGAACCAACTTGTAGTTTCATTCTTGACTCGTTTGAGCCGGAAACAACTTGTTGCTTTATTATTGGCTAGATTGAATTTGGAAACAACTTGTAGCTTCATTTTCAGTTGTTTAAAATTAGAATCAACTTGTAGTTTCTTTTTTGACTCGTTTGAGCCCGGAAACAACTTGTTGCTTCATTATTGGCTAGATTGAAGTTGGAAGCAACTTGTATCTTCATTCCAGACTCGTTTGAAGTTGAAAACAACTTGTAGCTTAATTTTCGGTTGTTTAAATTAGAACCAACTTGTAGTTTCATTCTTGACTCGTTTGAGCCGGAAACAACTTGTTACTTTATTATTGGCTAGATTGAATTTGGAAACAAGCTTGTAGCTTCATTTTCGGTTGTTTAAAATTAGAAGCAACTTGTAGTCGTTTGAGCCCGGAAACAACTTGTTGTAGCTTCATTTTAGACTCGTTTGAAGAAGAAAACAACTTGTTGCTTCATTTTCGGTTGTTTAAAATTAGAACCAACTTGTAGTTTCATTCTTGACTCGTTTGAGCCGGAAACAACTTGTTGCTTTATTATTGGCTAGATTGAATTCGGAAACAACTTGTAGCTTCATTTTCGGTTGTTTAAAATTAGAAGCAACTTGTAGTCGTTTGAGCCCGGAAACAACTTGTTGTAGCTTCATTCCAGACTCGTTTGAAGTTGAAAACAACTTGTAGCTTCATTTTCGGTTGTTTAAAATTAGAACCAACTTGTAGTTTCATTCTTGACTCGTTTGAGCCGGAAACAACTTGTTGCTTTATTAATGGCTAGATTGAATTTGGAAACAACTTGTAGCTTGATTTTCAGTTGTTTAAAATTAGAATGAACTTGTAGTTTCATTCATGACTCGTTTGAGCCCGGAAACAACTTGTTGCTTCATTATTGGCTAGATTGAAGTTGGAAGCAACTTGTAGCTTCATTCCAGACTCGTTTGAAGTTGAAAACAACTTGTAGCTTCATTTTCGGTTGTTTAAAATTAGAACCAACTTGTAGTTTCATTCTTGACTCGTTTGAGCCGGAAACAACTTGTTGCTTTATTATTGGCTAGATTGAATTTGGAAACAACTTGTAGCTTGATTTTCGGTTGTTTAAAATTAGAATCAACTTGTAGTTTCATTCTTGACTCGTTTGAGCCCGGAAACAACTTGTTGCTTCATTATTGGCTAGATTGAAGTTGGAAGCAACTTGTAGCTTCATTCCAGACTCGTTTGAAGTTGAAAACAACTTGTAGCTTCATTTTCGGTTGTTTAAAATTAGAACCAACTTGTAGTTTCATTCTTGACTCGTTTGAGCCGGAAACAACTTGTTGCTTTATTATTGGCTAGATTGAATTTGGAAACAACTTGTAGCTTCATTTTCAGTTGTTTAAAATTAGAATCAACTTGTAGTTTCTTTTTGACTCGTTTGAGCCCGGAAACAACTTGTTGCTTCATTATTGGCTAGATTGAAGTTGGAAGCAACTTGTATCTTCATTCCAGACTCGTTTGAAGTTGAAAACAACTTGTAGCTTAATTTTAGGTTGTTTAAATTAGAACCAACTTGTAGTTTCATTCTTGACTCGTTTGAGCCGGAAACAACGTGTTACTTTATTATTGGCTAGATTGAATTTGGAAACAGCTTGTAGCTTCATTTTCGGTTGTTTAAAATTAGAAGCAACTTGTAGTCGTTTGAGCCCGGAAACAACTTGTTGTAGCTTCATTCCAGACTCGTTTGAAGTTGAAAACAACTTGTTGCTTCATTTTCGGTTGTTTAAAATTAGAACCAACTTGTAGTTTCATTCTTGACTCGTTTGAGCCGGAAACAACTTGTTGCTTTATTATTGGCTAGATTGAATTCGGAAACAACTTGTAGCTTCATTTTCGGTTGTTTAAAATTAGAAGCAACTTGTAGTCGTTTGAGCCCGGAAACAACTTGTTGTAGCTTCATTCCAGACTCGTTTGAAGTTGAAAACAACTTGTAGCTTCATTTTCGGTTGTTTAAAATTAGAACCAACTTGTAGTTTCATTCTTGACTCGTTTGAGCCGGAAACAACTTGTTGCTTTATTAATGGCTAGATTGAATTTGGAAACAACTTGTAGCTTGATTTTCAGTTGTTTAAAATTAGAATGAACTTGTAGTTTCATTCATGACTCGTTTGAGCCCGGAAACAACTTGTTGCTTCATTATTGGCTAGATTGAAGTTGGAAGCAACTTGTAGCTTCATTCCAGACTCGTTTGAAGTTGAAAACAACTTGTACCTTCATTTTCGGTTGTTTAAAATTAGAACCAACTTGTAGTTTTATTCTTGACTCGTTTGAGCCTGAAACAACTTGTTGCTTTATTATTGGCTAGATTGAATTTGAAAACAACTTGTAGCTTCATTTTCGGTTGTTTAAAATTAGAAGCAACTTGTAGTCGTTTGAGCCCGGAAACAACTTGTTGTAGCTTCATTCCAGACTCGTTTGAAGTTGAAAACAACTTGTAGCTTCATTTTCGGTTGTTTAAAATTAGAACCAACTTGTAGTTTCATTCTTGACTCGTTTGAGCCGGAAACAACTTGTTGCTTTATTATTGGCTAGATTGAATTTGGAAACAACTTGTAGCTTGATTTTCGGTTGTTTAAAATTAGAATGAACTTGTAGTTTCATTCATGACTCGTTTGAGCCTGGAAACAACTTGTTGCTTCATTATTGGCTAGATTGAAGTTGGAAGCAACTTGTAGCTTCATTCCAGACTCGTTTGAAGTTGAAAACAACTTGTAGCTTCATTTTCGGTTGTTTAAAATTAGAACCAACTTGTAGTTTCATTCTTGACTCGTTTGAGCCGGAAACAACTTGTTGCTTTATTATTGGCTAGATTGAATTTGGAAACAACTTGTAGCTTCATTTTCGGTTGTTTAAAATTAGAATCAACTTGTAGTTTCATTCTTGACTCGTTTGAGCCCGGAAACAACTTGTTGCTTCATTATTGGCTAGATTGAAGTTGGAAGCAACTTGTAGCTTCATTCCAGACTCGTTTGAAGTTGAAAACAACTTGTAGCTTCATTTTCGGTTGTTTAAAATTAGAACCAACTTGTAGTTTCATTCTTGACTCGTTTGAGCCGGAAACAACTTGTTGCTTTATTATTGGCTAGATTGAATTTGGAAACAACTTGTAGCTTCATTTTCAGTTGTTTAAAATTAGAATCAACTTGTAGTTTCTTTTTGACTCGTTTGAGCCCGGAAACAGCTTGTTGCTTCATTATTGGCTAGATTGAAGTTGGAAGCAACTTGTATCTTCATTCCAGACTCGTTTGAAGTTGAAAACAACTTGTAGCTTAATTTTCGGTTGTTTAAATTAGAACCAACTTGTAGTTTCATTCTTGACTCGTTTGAGCCGGAAACAACTTGTTACTTTATTATTGGCTAGATTGAATTTGGAAACAGCTTGTAGCTTCATTTTCGGTTGTTTAAAATTAGAAGCAACTTGTAGTCGTTTGAGCCCGGAAACAACTTGTTGTAGCTTCATTTTAGACTCGTTTGAAGTTGAAAACAACTTGTTGCTTCATTTTCGGTTGTTTAAAATTAGAACCAACTTGTAGTTTCATTCTTGACTCGTTTGAGCCGGAAACAACTTGTTGCTTTATTATTGGCTAGATTGAATTCGGAAACAACTTGTAGCTTCATTTTCGGTTGTTTAAAATTAGAAGCAACTTGTAGTCGTTTGAGCCCGGAAACAACTTGTTGTAGCTTCATTCCAGACTCGTTTGAAGTTGAAAACAACTTGTAGCTTCATTTTCGGTTGTTTAAAATTAGAACCAACTTGTAGTTTCATTCTTGACTCGTTTGAGCCGGAAACAACTTGTTGCTTTATTAATGGCTAGATTGAATTTGGAAACAACTTGTAGCTTGATTTTCAGTTGTTTAAAATTAGAATGAACTTGTAGTTTCATTCATGACTCGTTTGAGCCCGGAAACAACTTGTTGCTTCATTATTGGCTAGATTGAAGTTGGAAGCAACTTGTAGCTTAATTCCAGACTCGTTTAAAGTTGAAAACAACTTGTAGCTTCATTTTCGGTTGTTTAAAATTAGAACCAACTTGTAGTTTTATTCTTGACTCGTTTGAGCCGGAAACAACTTGTTGCTTTATTATTGGCTAGATTGAATTTGGAAACAACTTGTAGCTTGATTTTCGGTTGTTTAAAATTAGAATCAACTTGTAGTTTCATTCTTGACTCGTTTGAGCCCGGAAACAACTTGTTGCTTCATTATTGGTTAGATTGAAGTTGGAAGCAACTTGTAGCTTCATTCCAGACTCGTTTGAAGTTGGAAACAACTTGTAGCTTCATTTTCGGTTGTTTATAATTAGAACCAACTTGTAGTTTCATTCTTGACTCGTTTGAGCCGGAAACAACTTGTTGCTTTATTATTGGCTAGATTGAATTTGGAAACAACTTGTAGCTTCATTTTCAGTTGTTTAAAATTAGAATCAACTTGTAGTTTCTTTTTTGACTCGTTTGAGCCCGGAAACAACTTGTTGCTTCATTATTGGCTAGATTGAAGTTGGAAGCAACTTGTATCTTCATTCCAGACTCGTTTGAAGTTGAAAACAACTTGTAGCTTAATTTTAGGTTGTTTAAATTAGAACCAACTTGTAGTTTCATTCTTGACTCGTTTGAGCCGGAAACAACGTGTTACTTTATTATTGGCTAGATTGAATTTGGAAACAGCTTGTAGCTTCATTTTCGGTTGTTTAAAATTAGAAGCAACTTGTAGTCGTTTGAGCCCGGAAACAACTTGTTGTAGCTTCATTCCAGACTCGTTTGAAGTTGAAAACAACTTGTTGCTTCATTTTCGGTTGTTTAAAATTAGAACCAACTTGTAGTTTCATTCTTGACTCGTTTGAGCCGGAAACAACTTGTTGCTTTATTATTGGCTAGATTGAATTCGGAAGCAACTTGTAGCTTCATTTTCGGTTGTTTAAAATTAGAAGCAACTTGTAGTCGTTTGAGCCCGGAAACAACTTGTTGTAGCTTCATTCCAGACTCGTTTGAAGTTGAAAACAACTTGTAGCTTCATTTTCGGTTGTTTAAAATTAGAACCAACTTGTAGTTTCATTCTTGACTCGTTTGAGCCGGAAACAACTTGTTGCTTTATTAATGGCTAGATTGAATTTGGAAACAACTTGTAGCTTGATTTTCAGTTGTTTAAAATTAGAATGAACATGTAGTTTCATTCATGACTCGTTTGAGCCCGGAAACAACTTGTTGCTTCATTATTGGCTAGATTGAAGTTGGAAGCAACTTGTAGCTTCATTCCAGACTCGTTTGAAGTTGAAAACAACTTGTACCTTCATTTTCGGTTGTTTAAAATTAGAACCAACTTGTAGTTTTATTCTTGACTCGTTTGAGCCTGAAACAACTTGTTGCTTTATTATTGGCTAGATTGAATTTGAAAACAACTTGTAGCTTCATTTTCGGTTGTTTAAAATTAGAAGCAACTTGTAGTCGTTTGAGCCCGGAAACAACTTGTTGTAGCTTCATTCCAGACTCGTTTGAAGTTGAAAACAACTTGTTGCTTCATTTTCGGTTGTTTAAAATTAGAACCAACTTGTAGTTTCATTCTTGACTCGTTTGAGCCGGAAACAACTTGTTGCTTTATTATTGGCTAGATTGAATTCGTAAACAACTTGTAGCTTCATTTTCGGTTGTTTAAAATTAAAAGCAACTTGTAGTCGTTTGAGCCCGGAAACAACTTGTTGTAGCTTCATTCCAGACTCGTTTGAAGTTGAAAACAACTTGTAGTTTCATTTTCAGTTGTTTAAAATTAGAACCAACTTGTAGTTTCATTCTTGACTCGTTTGAGCCGGAAACAACTTGTTGCTTTATTAATGGCTAGATTGAATTTGGAAACAACTTGTAGCTTGATTTTCAGTTGTTTAAAATTAGAATGAACTTGTAGTTTCATTCATGACTCGTTTGAGCCCGGAAACAACTTGTTGCTTCATTATTGGCTAGATTGAAGTTGGAAGCAACTTGTAGCTTCATTCCAGACTCGTTTGAAGTTGAAAACAACTTGTAGCTTCATTTTCGGTTGTTTAAAATTAGAACCAACTTGTAGTTTCATTCTTGACTCGTTTGAGCCGGAAACAACTTGTTGCTTTATTATTGGCTAGATTGAATTTGGAAACAACTTGTAGCTTCATTTTCAGTTGTTTAAAATTAGAATCAACTTGTAGTTTCTTTTTTGACTCGTTTGAGCCCGGAAACAGCTTGTTGATTCATTATTGGCTAAATTGAAGTTGGAAGCAACTTGTATCTTCATTCCAGACTCGTTTGAAGTTGAAAACAACTTGTAGCTTAATTTTCGGTTGTTTAAATTAGAACCAACTTGTAGTTTCATTCTTGACTCGTTTGAGCCGGAAACAACTTGTTACTTTATTATTGGCTAGATTGAATTTGGAAACAGCTTGTAGCTTCATTTTCGGTTGTTTAAAATTAGAAGCAACTTGTAGTCGTTTGAGCCCGGAAACAACTTGTTGTAGCTTCATTTTAGACTCGTTTGAAGTTGAAAACAACTTGTTGCTTCATTTTCGGTTGTTTAAAATTAGAACCAACTTGTAGTTTCATTCTTGACTCGTTTGAGCCGGAAACAACTTGTTGCTTTATTATTGGCTAGATTGAATTCGGAAACAACTTGTAGCTTCATTTTCGGTTGTTTAAAATTAGAAGCAACTTGTAGTCGTTTGAGCCCGGAAACAACTTGTTGTAGCTTCATTCCAGACTCGTTTGAAGTTGAAAACAACTTGTAGCTTCATTTTCGGTTGTTTAAAATTAGAACCAACTTGTAGTTTCATTCTTGACTCGTTTGAGCCGGAAACAACTTGTTGCTTTATTAATGGCTAGATTGAATTTGGAAACAACTTGTAGCTTGATTTTCAGTTGTTTAAAATTAGAATGAACTTGTAGTTTCATTCATGACTCGTTTGAGCCCGGAAACAACTTGTTGCTTCATTATTGGCTAGATTGAAGTTGGAAGCAACTTGTAGCTTAATTCCAGACTCGTTTAAAGTTGAAAACAACTTGTAGCTTCATTTTCGGTTGTTTAAAATTAGAACCAACTTGTAGTTTTATTCTTGACTCGTTTGAGCCTGAAACAACTTGTTGCTTTATTATTGGCTAGATTGAATTTGAAAACAACTTGTAGCTTCATTTTCGGTTGTTTAAAATTAGAAGCAACTTGTAGTCGTTTGAGCCCGGAAACAACTTGTTGTAGCTTCATTCCAGACTCGTTTGAAGTTGAAAACAACTTGTTGCTTCATTTTCGGTTGTTTAAAATTAGAACCAACTTGTAGTTTCATCTTGACTCGTTTGAGCCGGAAACAACTTGTTGCTTTATTATTGGCTAGATTGAATTCGGAAACAACTTGTAGCTTGATTTTCAGTTGTTTAAAATTAGAATGAACTTGTAGTTTCATTCATGACTCGTTTGAGCCCGGAAACAACTTGTTGCTTCATTATTGGCTAGATTGAAGTTGGAAGCAACTTGTAGCTTCATTCCAGACTCGTTTGAAGTTGAAAACAACTTGTAGCTTCATTTTCGGTTGTTTAAAATTAGAACCAACTTGTAGTTTCATTCTTGACTCGTTTGAGCCTGAAACAACTTGTTGCTTTATTATTGGCTAGATTGAATTTGGAAACAACTTGTAGCTTCATTTTCGGTTGTTTAAAATTAGAAGCAACTTGTAGTCGTTTGAGCCCTGAAACAACTTGTTGTAGCTTCATTCCAGACTCGTTTGAAGTTGAAAACAACTTGTTGCTTCATTTTCGGTTGTTTAAAATTAGAACCAACTTGTAGTTTCATTCTTGACTCGTTTGAGCCGGAAACAACTTGTTGCTTTATTATTGGCTAGATTGAATTCGGAAACAACTTGTAGCTTCATTTTCGGTTGTTTAAAATTAGAAGCAACTTGTAGTCGTTTGAGCCCGGAAACAACTTGTTGTAGCTTCATTCCAGACTCGTTTGAAGTTGAAAACAACTTGTTGCTTCATTTTCGGTTGTTTAAAATTAGAACCAACTTGTAGTTTCATCTTGACTCGTTTGAGCCGGAAACAACTTGTTGCTTTATTATTGGCTAGATTGAATTCGGAAACAACTTGTAGCTTGATTTTCAGTTGTTTAAAATTAGAATGAACTTGTAGTTTCATTCATGACTCGTTTGAGCCCGGAAACAACTTGTTGCTTCATTATTGGCTAGATTGAAGTTGGAAGCAACTTGTAGCTTCATTCCAGACTCGTTTGAAGTTGAAAACAACTTGTAGCTTCATTTTCGGTTGTTTAAAATTAGAACCAACTTGTAGTTTCATTCTTGACTCGTTTGAGCCTGAAACAACTTGTTGCTTTATTATTGGCTAGATTGAATTTGGAAACAACTTGTAGCTTCATTTTCGGTTGTTTAAAATTAGAAGCAACTTGTAGTCGTTTGAGCCCTGAAACAACTTGTTGTAGCTTCATTCCAGACTCGTTTGAAGTTGAAAACAACTTGTTGCTTCATTTTCGGTTGTTTAAAATTAGAACCAACTTGTAGTTTCATTCTTGACTCGTTTGAGCCGGAAACAACTTGTTGCTTTATTATTGGCTAGATTGAATTCGGAAACAACTTGTAGCTTCATTTTCGGTTGTTTAAAATTAGAAGCAACTTGTAGTCGTTTGAGCCCGGAAACAACTTGTTGTAGCTTCGTTCCAGACTCGTTTGAAGTTGAAAACAACTTGTAGTTTCATTTTCGGTTGTTTAAAATTAGAACCAACTTGTAGTTTCATTCTTGACTCGTTTGAACCGGAAACAACTTGTTGCTTTATTAATGGCTAGATTGAATTTGGAAACAACTTGTAGCTTGATTTTCAGTTGTTTAAAATTAGAATGAACTTGTAGTTTCATTCATGACTCGTTTGAGCCCGGAAACAACTTGTTGCTTCATTATTGGCTAGATTGAAGTTGGAAGCAACTTGTAGCTTCATTCCAAACTCGTTTGAAGTTGAAAACAACTTGTAGCTTCATTTTCGGTTGTTTAAAATTAGAACCAACTTGTAGTTTCATTCTTGACTCGTTTGAGCCTGAAACAACTTGTTGCTTTATTATTGGCTAGATTGAATTTGGAAACAACTTGTAGCTTCATTTTCGGTTGTTTAAAATTAGAACCAACTTGTAGTTTCATTCTTGACTCGTTTGAGCCGGAAACAACTTGTTGCTTTATTTATTTTTATTTTTTTGCTAAATAAAAATTTTATAAAAGAGAGAAGGATACATAATCTAGGGGCATACCCCGCGAGAAAAACATAAGAAGTCTATGAGCTAAACATTAGTGCTCGAAATGAAATACATAATCATCTAATAAGACTAGAAGCTAATAAGGATTAGACTGAAGTAATATAGAGTTAAAGTAACACAAAGCAAATTAGTACAATCGAGTAATGAGAGACGGGTCCCGATTAAGTTGCTCCTGAAAGTAAGTACTGGAAGCTAATTTCGCTCGCATGTCACCCTTAACCTTATTGATAATACTCACAACTCCTCTTTGGTAACTAACATTATGTAACCTTGTGTTCCTTTCCCTCCAAACCATATAAAACACCGCCGAAACAAACAGATGAGTCAATTCCTTATCAAATCTCGAAAAACGGCCAGTACATATATTCCCCTCACGAACATCCAGCCAAGTAGAAGTGATACCAATATACCAAGCGGCAAAGATGCGTCTAATAAAAGAACAGTGGCAGAAAATATGTGCATGAGATTCCAAGTCAACTCCACAAAGATCGCATCTGTTAACAATAGCCATCCTGAAATTGTTCATACGATCCTTAGTAAGTAATCGTTCTTGAACAACTAACCAGGTAGTAAAAGCATATTTGGGAACAGAGAATTTACTCCATACGAAATTAAACCAGGGAGGCTTCAATCCCGTTTGTCTTAGACTGTTCCAAATCATCCCAACCCTCATCTTTGTCACTCGAACCCCATCCCAAAGAATGTCATCAGCATCGAATATAGTAGTTTGGTCACAAAAATGACGAAGTTCCCGAATAGTGTGATCATTAGAGATTCCTAAAGACCAAACACCATCATGAATAATCGTCGAAAGTGCAGCCATATCAGTAGACTCAAGAGACGAAATTGCACGTCTGCCCAAGGTAACAAGCAGCGGTTGTTTGTCATACCAAGGATCATGCCATAGAAGAAATGAAGAATTGGCACCAACCTGGAAAGAAAGGTGAGATTTTATTTCTTCCCGCGCTTTTAAGATATTTCTCAGCCCCCAAGAACAACCAGCAGGTATAGACATGGTCCAGAACCCTTTGTTCTTCAAGAAGCTACGCTGCACCCAATCAATCCATAAAGAATCCTCAGAATTCTTGATAATGCGCCAGAGTTGAAAGAAGATGGCACTTCTGTTCCATGACAGAAGCTCTTTGAACCCCAAACCACCCTCATCTTTCCTCATACAGCAATGCTTCCACTTTACTTTATAGTGACAAGACCCAGTGTTGCAGCCTTTCCAAAGAAACCGAGCCATGATGCTTTGAAGCCTTTTTAGAATACCCTTAGGCAGAAAGAGGTACACTATCCAATGATTTTGAATGCCAAAAACCACAGAGTTTATTAACTGAGCTCTACCCGCTTGACTAATTGATTTGTGGCACCAAGATTCAAATTTTGCACCAATCTTAGAGATGAGAGGTTGACAGTCCCGCATATTTAATTTACTAGACACAAGAGGACGCCCGAGATAAGTCACAGGGAGCATTCCTCTATTAAAACCTGAAGTGGCAATGGTGAAATCATGCACAGCAGATGGCACATTACCAAAAAATACCACACATTTAGAGGGATTTGGGCAGAGACCCGAGATACTCGAAAATTTCTCAACAGCACGCATCAAAACAGAGACAGAATCATTGTTACCATGGCAAAATAGAAAAACATCATCCGCAAAAATAAGGCTGGAAATCTCAGATTCTTTAGCCTTACTGTGGTATTTAAACGTACCAGAATTTATTTCTGAACGCAAACAAGCAGTAAAAGCCTCCATTGCCAAAACAAATAGGTACGGAGAAAGGGGGTCACCTTGTTTAAGGCCCGAGCGACATCTGAAGTAGCCCTCCAATGCTCCATTCACCTTAACAAAAATCATGGACTGTGTGATACAACAACGAAGCCATGTAATGAAAATGTCATCAAAGCCCTGTAATTCCAATATTTTGAAGAGGAAATCCCAGTTTAATGTATCAAAAGCTTTCGATAAGTCCAATTTAAAAGCAATGCGTGGAGCACCTCTGTTGATGTGATAATCTTTACAAAGAGCTTGGGCAAGTAGAACATGGTCTCCCAATTTCCTATCCTTAATAAAGGCAGATTGATTATTAGAAACCAGGAGGGGCATAACATCCTTTAATCTGTGAGTTAACAGCTTAGTGATTGCTTTGTAGAGGACATTACAACATGAGATTGGGCGGAACTGAGTTAGCCTCGAGGCGTTGTGAACCTTAGGGATGAGAGCTAGCGCAGCAGAATTGACAATTCGAGGCATCTGCAACTGAGTGAAGAAATAAGAGATTGCCGCAACAACATCCTGGCCAATCACTTCCCAGGAAGCAACAAAGAATTCTGCAGTTAGGCCATCTGGACCAGGGCATTTGCTTTTGGCCATATGTTTAAACACATTATGTATGTCCTCAGCATGAAACGATCGACATAGTAGAGCACTCTGAGTACCAGTTAAGGAACGGAAATGTAAGTTATCAGGAATAGATTGAACACCACGAGCAGAACCCATAATAGTCTGGAAGTAGTGAACAGCCTCCTCAGCAATCTCTTTGTGCTTAGTAACAATTCGACTATCAGTTTCAAGAAGGAGGATTTTATTACGATTCCAACTAGCTTTGAAGCTGTTAAAAAAGAAACGGTTGTTCCCATCACCTTTTTGAAGCCATTTGATTCTAGATTTCTGCTGAAGAAGAATTTCTTGCTCATCTAAGGCACTTTTTAATTCATCCATCAGCTGCAACTCACGAATTAATTCATTGCTGGTACCTGTCATGGATTGTTGCCAGTCACTTAGAGCTCTTCTAGCAGAATCAACTTTATTGTTGAGATCCCCATGGTTGCTATTTAGCCCTTTAAGCCCCTGCTTAACACGCTTCAGTTTGGTTGTTAGAATAAACCACGGGTCACCCCGATCATTAGTCTCCCAAGCCTCCTTGAGAACTGATAGAAAGCTTGTGTGAGCGATTAAATGATTGAAAATCTGAAAAGGCTTGTAGATTCTTTCCCTAGTGAAGCCCATGCACACAGCAGCCGGGTTGTGGTCTGAGAGGCCTCTTGGAAGAAAAACCCCATCCGAGAGGTCAAAACATTGTAACCAAGCATCATTGACTAAAATTCTGTCAAGCTTTCTCATTAACGGAGAGTCCAAACGACAATCCCTCCATGTAAAAAGATCACCTGAATATCGAAGGTCAGTAACACCCAACTGATTAATGCATTCTCTAAACTCAGAAATGCCACGAAAATTACGAGTAGGAGGTTTGTTAGACTCAGCCAAGCTCAAAAAGATATTGAAGTCCCCCAAGATACACCATGCATTGCTAGATGGCTCCACCCAAGTTTTATTAACCTGTGATAGCTCTTCCCACAAGGGTCTGCGTTCTACAATTTCATTAAACGCATAAACCACAGTCAAAACAAAATTAATATTATCAGAAACTTTAGTAACTAAGCAACTGATTTGTTGGGCAGAGGAAGACAAAAAACGGACATTCCAGAAGTCCGGACTCCACCCTAACCAGATTCTACCATTATGATGATGCTGGTAATTAAACAACCAGTGGAAATGCCTATTGATACGAGCTGACAGAACAGTGGCATCTCCTTCCTTAACACGGGATTCCAAGACAGCAAAAAGGTTAAGCTGCAAATTATTCACAAAATCCTTCACATAGGACAATTTATTATGGATTCCACGAATGTTATAGGATCAAAAATCAAAATTCATCATAATTACGAGGTAGGAGTGGGGGAACTCCCCTTTTGAAGCTTAAGCTTCTTCTTCTGAGACTTGGTGAGCCGTCCTGTACTACGTTCCACAGGGGGTTTCGCAACAGCACCCGACTTCTTTTCCACTTCATCAACATTTTTCAAATTGCGAAAGGTACGGGGTGGGGATGGGGACACTTCAGGTGAAGACACCTCTGCCACAGGAGCCTTCTTTCTCTTTACTTCAGTCCAACTTGCTTCGTTTATCTCAACTGGCTTAACATGTTCAGTCACAGGAGGGACAACCTCAGAAGGAGTTGTATCAGTCGAATCCTCATGCTTCGAATTATTCCCTACCTGTGTGGAATCTTTCTTCACCCAAACTCGAGTCACCTTCGGACACGCCCCTATCGAATGTCCCAACGACGAGCATCCCGAACAAAACAGTGGCCTGAACGGATAAACCACCTCCACCTTGACAAAAGATTTTTGTTCCGTTACAGGATCAAGAACGCACGCTTGAATTTCGTTTGGCATAGGGTCTCCCAATTTGTATAACACCTGAATTTTAGCAAAGGGCAACAGGTATAGTTTTGCTGTCAAGTCATCAGCACCAATTGGTTTGCCAACCACGCTCGCCAAACGGCTGAGACCCTCCTCTGTCCAGTAGGAATCTGGAACATTGTTGAGCTTAATCCACAAAGGAATAGCAGTGATGCAATCAAGCCCAGGCTTCATACCCCAACATGTCACAACCATCGGTCGACGCCCAATATACCATGTTCCTCTTGCCAAAACAACATCCCGATTAACCTCACTGTCAAATTGCAGAACATAAGTGTTAATGTCCTTCTGAAGAACCTTCAAAAGACCCCTCCCACTCCACATTTTGCGAGCAAAGTCAGCAACATCTCTATATGATTTGGTCCCCTTAGTGAATGTCCCAACCACACAGCATCTGAACTTCTCATTACCCTTCTTTAACACATCAAGAGGAGGCTCCACAACATTACAGTCTTTCTCCAACGGATAGTAACCAAATTTAGCTTTAACTTCTTTATCATTTTGAAGAACATTGGCCCAAGACTTAACAGCAGGTCCTTGAGGTTTTACCTCTCCTTTACTCACTAAATCCTCCTTGTGTCCTTCTTTGACAGAGGCATTCGTTGCTCCTTGCATTTTAGTACTTTCACCTTGTGGATTTTCATCAAACACCTCATTAGCATCTTCCTTGCCCTTCATCTTATCTTTGAAGGGGTTTTGTTTATGCACAACCCTAGAGGAGGGGAGGCCAAAATCATCTCTTTTAGGCATCGACTGCTGCAAGTCATCCTTAACCATATCAGCATAGATCTGTTCTTCAGTAAACCCCTTTTTCCGAAGAAAACTCAAAACCCCCATAAGCTTGCTACGAGTAGCATAGAGCGCATCACGCTCATGCTTTGATGTTCTCAGCACAGCTTGAATGGTCTCACTCATTTCTGAGCGAATAGCAGGAGGAGGTGGAATAGGCTCATCACTTTGATACCCCTCCGTCACATCTTCAATTTCCACAGTATCCACAAAGGGAATACCACCAGAGCTGCTATTTTTAAGCCCAACTGGGTCAATCTCAGCCGGAGTTTCAAGCGCCTTAGCTTCAAGATGCTGAGCATCAATTTCCTGCCCAGATCCCATGAAAAGTTCTCTAAACACCTCACCTGAAACAGCAAACGGGGCTACATGACCCTCGAAAGATCCATACTCAAGTGGTTCACCATCATGATCAACAGGGACTCCAGAGGAGTTAACATTCGAGCTCATATTAACAAGAAAGCTAAATAATAAGTGTTTGAATAATATATAAGTAAGAAATTTGGGTGTAGAAAGGGTGAGAAGAAGAGATTTGTTTGAAAGGAGGTGCAAGGGTTTGGTTAATAGAAGGAGGCGGCTGGAAGAAATGGCTAGGGTTTGGGCTCTATCCTAGAGAGAAGGGGGAGGAAATTTCTAGAGAGAGAAACATTTTTTTACTTGTTGCTTTATTATTGGCTAGATTGAATTTGGAAACAACTTGTAGCTTGATTTTCAGTTGTTTAAAATTAGAATGAACTTGTAGTTTCATTCATGACTCGTTTGAGCCCGGAAACAACTTGTTGCTTCATTATTGGCTAGATTGAAGTTGGAAGCAACTTGTAGCTTCATTCCAGACTCGTTTGAAGTTGAAAACAACTTGTAGCTTCATTTTCGGTTGTTTAAAATTAGAACCAACTTGTAGTTTCATTCTTGACTCGTTTGAGCCTGAAACAACTTGTTGCTTTATTATTGGCTAGATTGAATTTGGAAACAACTTGTAGCTTCATTTTCGGTTGTTTAAAATTAGAAGCAACTTGTAGTCGTTTGAGCCCGGAAACAACTTGTTGTAGCTTCATTCCAGACTCGTTTGAAGTTGAAAACAACTTGTTGCTTCATTTTCGGTTGTTTAAAATTAGAACCAACTTGTAGTTTCATTCTGGACTCGTTTGAGCCGGAAACAACTTGTTGCTTTATTATTGGCTAGATTGAATTCGGAAACAACTTGTAGCTTCATTTTCGGTTGTTTAAAATTAGAAGCAACTTGTAGTCGTTTGAGCCCGGAAACAACTTGTTGTAGCTTCATTCCAGACTCGTTTGAAGTTGAAAACAACTTGTAGTTTCATTTTCGGTTGTTTAAAATTAGAACCAACTTGTAGTTTCATTCTTGACTCGTTTGAGCCGGAAACAACTTGTTGCTTTATTAATGGCTAGATTGAATTTGGAAACAACTTGTAGCTTGATTTTCAGTTGTTTAAAATTAGGATGAACTTGTAGTTTCATTCATGACTCGTTTGAGCCCGGAAACAACTTGTTGCTTCATTATTGGCTAGATTGAAGTTGGAAGCAACTTGTAGCTTCATTCCAGACTCGTTTGAAGTTGAAAACAACTTGTAGCTTCATTTTCGGTTGTTTAAAATTAGAACCAACTTGTAGTTTCATTCTTGACTCGTTTGAGCCTGAAACAACTTGTTGCTTTATTATTGGCTAGATTGAATTTGGAAACAACTTGTAGCTTCATTTTCGGTTGTTTAAAATTAGAAGCAACTTGTAGTCGTTTTAGCCCGGAAACAACTTGTTGTAGCTTCATTCCAGACTCGTTTGAAGTTGAAAACAACTTGTTGCTTCATTTTCGGTTGTTTAAAATTAAAACCAACTTGTAGTTTCATTCTTGACTCGTTTGAGCCGGAAACAACTTGTTGCTTTATTATTGGCTAGATTGAATTCGGAAACAACTTGTAGCTTCATTTTCGGTTGTTTAAAATTAGAAGCAACTTGTAGTCGTTTGAGCCCGGAAACAACTTGTTGTAGCTTCGTTCCAGACTCGTTTGAAGTTGAAAACAACTTGTAGTTTCATTTTTGGTTGTTTAAAATTAGAACCAACTTGTAGTTTCATTCTTGACTCGTTTGAGCCGGAAACAACTTGTTGCTTTATTAATGGCTAGATTGAATTTGGAAACAACTTGTAGCTTGATTTTCAGTTGTTTAAAATTAGAATGAACTTGTAGTTTCATTCATGACTCGTTTGAGCCCGGAAACAACTTGTTGCTTCATTATTGGCTAGATTGAAGTTGGAAGCAACTTGTAGCTTCATTCCAGACTCGTTTGAAGTTGAAAACAACTTGTAGCTTCATTTTCGGTTGTTTAAAATTAGAACCAACTTGTAGTTTCATTCTTGACTCGTTTGAGCCTGAAACAACTTGTTGCTTTATTATTGGCTAGATTGAATTTGGAAACAACTTGTAGCTTCATTTTCGGTTGTTTAAAATTAGAAGCAACTTGTAGTCGTTTTAGCCCGGAAACAACTTGTTGTAGCTTCATTCCAGACTCGTTTGAAGTTGAAAACAACTTGTTGCTTCATTTTCGGTTGTTTAAAATTAAAACCAACTTGTAGTTTCATTCTTGACTCGTTTGAGCCGGAAACAACTTGTTGCTTTATTATTGGCTAGATTGAATTTGGAAACAACTTGTAGCTTCATTTTCGGTTGTTTAAAATTAGAATCAACTTGTAGTTTCATTCATGACTCGTTTGAGCCCGGAAACAACTTGTTGCTTCATTATTGGCTAGATTGAAGTTGGAAGCAACTTGTAGCTTCATTCCAGACTCGTTTGAAGTTGAAAACAACTTGTAGCTTCATTTTCGGTTGTTTAAAATTAGAACCAACTTGTAGTTTCATTCTTGACTCGTTTGAGCCGGAAACAACTTGTTGCTTTATTATTGGCTAGATTGAATTTGGAAACAACTTGTAGCTTGATTTTCGGTTGTTTAAAATTAGAATTAACTTGTAGTTTCATTCATGACTCGTTTGAGCCGGAAACAACTTGTTGCTTCATTATTGGCTAGATTGAAGTTGGAAGCAACTTGTAGCTTCATTCCAGACTCGTTTGAAGTTGAAAACAACTTGTAGCTTCATTTTCGGTTGTTTAAAATTAGAACCAACTTGTAGTTTCATTCTTGACTCGTTTGAGCCGGAAACAACTTGTTGCTTTATTATTGGCTAGATTGAATTTGGAAACAACTTGTAGCTTCATTTTCGGTTGTTTAAAATTAGAATCAACTTGTAGTTTCATTCTTGACTCGTTTGAGCCCGGAAACAACTTGTTGCTTCATTATTGGCTAGATTGAAGTTGGAAGCAACTTGTAGCTTCATTCCAGACTCGTTTGAAGTTGGAAACAACTTGTAGCTTCATTTTCGGTTGTTTAAAATTAGAACCAACTTGTAGTTTCATTCTTGACTCGTTTGAGCCGGAAACAACTTGTTGCTTTATTATTGGCTAGATTGAATTTGGAAACAACTTGTAGCTTTATTTTCGGTTGTTTAAAATTAGAATCAACTTGTAGTTTCATTCTTGACTCGTTTGAGCCCGGAAACAACTTGTTGCTTCATTATTGGCTAGATTGAAGTTGGAAGCAACTTGTAGCTTCATTCCAGACTCGTTTGAAGTTGAAACAACTTGTAGCTTCATTTTCGGTTGTTTAAAATTAGAACCAACTTGTAGTTTCATTCTTGACTCGTTTGAGCCGGAAACAACTTGTTGCTTTATTATTGGCTAGATTGAATTTGGAAACAACTTGTAGCTTCATTTTCGGTTGTTTAAAATTAGAATCAACTTGTAGTTTCATTCTTGACTCGTTTGAGCCCGGAAACAACTTGTTGCTTCATTATTGGCTAGATTGAAGTTGGAAGCAACTTGTAGCTTCATTCCAGACTCGTTTGAAGTTGAAACAACTTGTAGCTTCATTTTCGGTTGTTTAAAATTAGAACCAACTTGTAGTTTCATTCTTGACTCGTTTGAGCCGGAAACAACTTGTTGCTTTATTATTGGCTAGATTGAATTTGGAAACAACTTGTAGCTTTATTTTCGGTTGTTTAAAATTAGAATCAACTTGTAGTTTCATTCTTGACTCGTTTGAGCCCGGAAACAACTTGTTGCTTCATTATTGGCTAGATTGAAGTTGGAAGCAACTTGTAGCTTCATTCCAGACTCGTTTGAAGTTGAAACAACTTGTAGCTTCATTTTCGGTTGTTTAAAATTAGAACCAACTTGTAGTTTCATTCTTGACTCGTTTGAGCCGGAAACAACTTGTTGCTTTATTATTGGCTAGATTGAATTTGGAAACAACTTGTAGCTTCATTTTCGGTTGTTTAAAATTAGAATCAACTTGTAGTTTCATTCTTGACTCGTTTGAGCCCGGAAACAACTTGTTGCTTCATTATTGGCTAGATTGAAGTTGGAAGCAACTTGTAGCTTCATTCCAGACTCGTTTGAAGTTGAAACAACTTGTAGCTTCATTTTCGGTTGTTTAAAATTAGAACCAACTTGTAGTTTCATTCTTGACTCGTTTGAGCCGGAAACAACTTGTTGCTTTATTATTGGCTAGATTGAATTTGGAAACAACTTGTAGCTTTATTTTCGGTTGTTTAAAATTAGAATCAACTTGTAGTTTCATTCTTGACTCGTTTGAGCCCGGAAACAACTTGTTGCTTCATTATTGGCTAGATTGAAGTTGGAAGCAACTTGTAGCTTCATTCCAGACTCGTTTGAAGTTGAAAACAACTTGTAGCTTCATTTTCGGTTGTTTAAAATTAGAACCAACTTGTAGTTTCATTCTTGACTCGTTTGAGCCGGAAACAACTTGTTGCTTTATTATTGGCTAGATTGAATTTGGAAACAACTTGTAGCTTCATTTTCAGTTGTTTAAAATTAGAATCAACTTGTAGTTTCATTCTTGACTCGTTTGAGCCCGGAAACAACTTGTTGCTTCATTATTGGCTAGATTGAAGTTGGAAGCAACTTGTAGCTTCATTCCAGACTCGTTTGAAGTTGAAAACAACTTGTAGCTTCATTTTCGGTTGTTTAAAATTAGAACCAACTTGTAGTTTCATTCTTGACTCGTTTGAGCCGGAAACAACTTGTTGCTTTATTATGGCTAGATTGAATTTGGAAACAACTTGTAGCTTGATTTTCGGTTGTTTAAAATTAGAATCAACTTGTAGTTTCATTCATGACTCGTTTGAGCCCGGAAACAACTTGTTGCTTCATTATTGGCTAGATTGAAGTTGGAAGCAACTTGTAGCTTCATTCCAGACTCGTTTGAAGTTGAAAACAACTTGTAGCTTCATTTTCGGTTGTTTAAAATTAGAACCAACTTGTAGTTTCATTCTTGACTCGTTTGAGCCGGAAACAACTTGTTGCTTTATTATTGGCTAGATTGAATTTGGAAACAACTTGTAGCTTCATTTTCGGTTGTTTAAAATTAGAATCAACTTGTAGTTTCATTCTTGACTCGTTTGAGCCCGGAAACAACTTGTTGCTTCATTATTGGCTAGATTGAAGTTGGAAGCAACTTGTAGCTTCATTCCAGACTCGTTTGAAGTTGGAAACAACTTGTAGCTTCATTTTCGGTTGTTTAAAATTAGAACCAACTTGTAGTTTCATTCTTGACTCGTTTGAGCCGGAAACAACTTGTTGCTTTATTATTGGCTAGATTGAATTTGGAAACAACTTGTAGCTTGATTTTCGGTTGTTTAAAATTAGAATCAACTTGTAGTTTCATTCTTGACTCGTTTGAGCCCGGAAACAACTTGTTGCTTCATTATTGGCTAGATTGAAGTTGGAAGCAACTTGTAGCTTCATTCCAGACTCGTTTGAAGTTGGAAACAACTTGTAGCTTCATTTTCGGTTGTTTAAAATTAGAACCAACTTGTAGTTTCATTCTTGACTCGTTTGAGCCGGAAACAACTTGTTGCTTTATTATTGGCTAGATTGAATTTGGAAACAACTTGTAGCTTCATTTTCGGTTGTTTAAAATTAGAATCAACTTGTAGTTTCATTCTTGACTCGTTTGAGCCCGGAAACAACTTGTTGCTTCATTATTGGCTAGATTGAAGTTGGAAGCAACTTGTAGCTTCATTCCAGACTCGTTTGAAGTTGAAAACAACTTGTAGCTTCATTTTCGGTTGTTTAAAATTAGAACCAACTTGTAGTTTCATTCTTGACTCGTTTGAGCCGGAAACAACTTGTTGCTTTATTATTGGCTAGATTGAATTTGGAAACAACTTGTAGCTTCATTTTCGGTTGTTTAAAATTAGAATCAACTTGTAGTTTCATTCTTGACTCGTTTGAGCCCGGAAACAACTTGTTGCTTCATTATTGGCTAGATTGAAGTTGGAAGCAACTTGTAGCTTCATTCCAGACTCGTTTGAAGTTGAAAACAACTTGTAGCTTCATTTTCGGTTGTTTAAAATTAGAACCAACTTGTAGTTTCATTCTTGACTCGTTTGAGCCGGAAACAACTTGTTGCTTTATTATGGCTAGATTGAATTTGGAAACAACTTGTAGCTTGATTTTCAGTTGTTTAAAATTAGAATGAACTTGTAGTTTCATTCATGACTCGTTTGAGCCCGGAAACAACTTGTTGCTTCATTATTGGCTAGATTGAAGTTGGAAGCAACTTGTAGCTTCATTCCAGACTCGTTTGAAGTTGAAAACAACTTGTAGCTTCATTTTCGGTTGTTTAAAATTAGAACCAACTTGTAGTTTCATTCTTGACTCGTTTGAGCCGGAAACAACTTGTTGCTTTATTATTGGCTAGATTGAATTTGGAAACAACTTGTAGCTTCATTTTCGGTTGTTTAAAATTAGAATCAACTTGTAGTTTCATTCTTGACTCGTTTGAGCCCGGAAACAACTTGTTGCTTCATTATTGGCTAGATTGAAGTTGGAAGCAACTTGTAGCTTCATTCCAGACTCGTTTGAAGTTGAAACAACTTGTAGCTTCATTTTCGGTTGTTTAAAATTAGAACCAACTTGTAGTTTCATTCTTGACTCGTTTGAGCCGGAAACAACTTGTTGCTTTATTATTGGCTAGATTGAATTTGGAAACAACTTGTAGCTTCATTTTCGGTTGTTTAAAATTAGAATCAACTTGTAGTTTCATTCTTGACTCGTTTGAGCCCGGAAACAACTTGTTGCTTCATTATTGGCTAGATTGAAGTTGGAAGCAACTTGTAGCTTCATTCCAGACTCGTTTGAAGTTGAAAACAACTTGTAGCTTCATTTTCGGTTGTTTAAAATTAGAACCAACTTGTAGTTTCATTCTTGACTCGTTTGAGCCGGAAACAACTTGTTGCTTTATTATTGGCTAGATTGAATTTGGAAACAACTTGTAGCTTCATTTTCGGTTGTTTAAAATTAGAATCAACTTGTAGTTTCATTCTTGACTCGTTTGAGCCCGGAAACAACTTGTTGCTTCATTATTGGCTAGATTGAAGTTGGAAGCAACTTGTAGCTTCATTCCAGACTCGTTTGAAGTTGAAAACAACTTGTAGCTTCATTTTCGGTTGTTTAAAATTAGAACCAACTTGTAGTTTCATTCTTGACTCGTTTGAGCCGGAAACAACTTGTTGCTTTATTATTGGCTAGATTGAATTTGGAAACAACTTGTAGCTTCATTTTCAGTTGTTTAAAATTAGAATCAACTTGTAGTTTCATTCTTGACTCGTTTGAGCCCGGAAACAACTTGTTGCTTCATTATTGGCTAGATTGAAGTTGGAAGCAACTTGTAGCTTCATTCCAGACTCGTTTGAAGTTGAAAACAACTTGTAGTTTCATTTTCGGTTGTTTAAAATTAGAACCAACTTGTAGTTTCATTCTTGACTCGTTTGAGCCGGAAACAACTTGTTGCTTTATTAATGGCTAGATTGAATTTGGAAACAACTTGTAGCTTGATTTTCAGTTGTTTAAAATTAGAATGAACTTGTAGTTTCATTCATGACTCGTTTGAGCCCGGAAACAACTTGTTGCTTCATTATTGGCTAGATTGAAGTTGGAAGCAACTTGTAGCTTCATTCCAGACTCGTTTGAAGTTGAAAACAACTTGTAGCTTCATTTTCGGTTGTTTAAAATTAGAACCAACTTGTAGTTTCATTCTTGACTCGTTTGAGCCTGAAACAACTTGTTGCTTTATTATTGGCTAGATTGAATTTGGAAACAACTTGTAGCTTCATTTTCGGTTGTTTAAAATTAGAAGCAACTTGTAGTCGTTTGAGCCCGGAAACAACTTGTTGTAGCTTCATTCCAGACTCGTTTGAAGTTGAAAACAACTTGTAGCTTCATTTTCGGTTGTTTAAAATTAGAACCAACTTGTAGTTTCATTCTTGACTCGTTTGAGCCGGAAACAACTTGTTGCTTTATTATTGGCTAGATTGAATTTGGAAACAACTTGTAGCTTGATTTTCGGTTGTTTAAAATTAGAATCAACTTGTAGTTTCATTCTTGACTCGTTTGAGCCCGGAAACAACTTGTTGCTTCATTATTGGCTAGATTGAAGTTGGAAGCAACTTGTAGCTTCATTCCAGACTCGTTTGAAGTTGAAAACAACTTGTAGCTTCATTTTCGGTTGTTTAAAATTAGAACCAACTTGTAGTTTCATTCTTGACTCGTTTGAGCCGGAAACAACTTGTTGCTTTATTATTGGCTAGATTGAATTTGGAAACAACTTGTAGCTTCATTTTCGGTTGTTTAAAATTAGAATCAACTTGTAGTTTCATTCTTGACTCGTTTGAGCCCGGAAACAACTTGTTGCTTCATTATTGGCTAGATTGAAGTTGGAAGCAACTTGTAGCTTCATTCCAGACTCGTTTGAAGTTGAAACAACTTGTAGCTTCATTTTCGGTTGTTTAAAATTAGAACCAACTTGTAGTTTCATTCTTGACTCGTTTGAGCCGGAAACAACTTGTTGCTTTATTATTGGCTAGATTGAATTTGGAAACAACTTGTAGCTTAATTTTCGGTTGTTTAAAATTAGAATCAACTTGTAGTTTCATTCTTGACTCGTTTGAGCCCGGAAACAACTTGTTGCTTCATTATTGGCTAGATTGAAGTTGGAAGCAACTTGTAGCTTCATTCCAGACTCGTTTGAAGTTGAAAACAACTTGTAGCTTCATTTTCGGTTGTTTAAAATTAGAACCAACTTGTAGTTTCATTCTTGACTCGTTTGAGCCGGAAACAACTTGTTGCTTTATTATTGGCTAGATTGAATTTGGAAACAACTTGTAGCTTCATTTTCAGTTGTTTAAAATTAGAATCAACTTGTAGTTTCATTCTTGACTCGTTTGAGCCCGGAAACAACTTGTTGCTTCATTATTGGCTAGATTGAAGTTGGAAGCAACTTGTAGCTTCATTCCAGACTCGTTTGAAGTTGAAAACAACTTGTAGCTTCATTTTCGGTTGTTAAAATTAGAACCAACTTGTAGTTTCATTCTTGACTCGTTTGAGCCGGAAACAACTTGTTGCTTTATTATTGGCTAGATTGAATTTGGAAACAACTTGTAGCTTGATTTTCGGTTGTTTAAAATTAGAATGAACTTGTAGTTTCATTCATGACTCGTTTGAGCCCGGAAACAACTTGTTGCTTCATTATTGGCTAGATTGAAGTTGGAAGCAACTTGTAGCTTCATTCCAGACTCGTTTGAAGTTGAAAACAACTTGTAGCTTCATTTTCGGTTGTTTAAAATTAGAACCAACTTGTAGTTTCATTCTTGACTCGTTTGAGCCGGAAACAACTTGTTGCTTTATTATTGGCTAGATTGAATTTGGAAACAACTTGTAGCTTCATTTTCGGTTGTTTAAAATTAGAATCAACTTGTAGTTTCATTCTTGACTCGTTTGAGCCCGGAAACAACTTGTTGCTTCATTATTGGCTAGATTGAAGTTGGAAGCAACTTGTAGCTTCATTCCAGACTCGTTTGAAGTTGGAAACAACTTGTAGCTTCATTTTCGGTTGTTTAAAATTAGAACCAACTTGTAGTTTCATTCTTGACTCGTTTGAGCCGGAAACAACTTGTTGCTTTATTATTGGCTAGATTGAATTTGGAAACAACTTGTAGCTTCATTTTCGGTTGTTTAAAATTAGAATCAACTTGTAGTTTCATTCTTGACTCGTTTGAGCCCGGAAACAACTTGTTGCTTCATTATTGGCTAGATTGAAGTTGGAAGCAACTTGTAGCTTCATTCCAGACTCGTTTGAAGTTGAAACAACTTGTAGCTTCATTTTCGGTTGTTTAAAATTAGAACCAACTTGTAGTTTCATTCTTGACTCGTTTGAGCCGGAAACAACTTGTTGCTTTATTATTGGCTAGATTGAATTTGGAAACAACTTGTAGCTTCATTTTCGGTTGTTTAAAATTAGAATCAACTTGTAGTTTCATTCTTGACTCGTTTGAGCCCGGAAACAACTTGTTGCTTCATTATTGGCTAGATTGAAGTTGGAAGCAACTTGTAGCTTCATTCCAGACTCGTTTGAAGTTGAAAACAACTTGTAGCTTCATTTTCGGTTGTTTAAAATTAGAACCAACTTGTAGTTTCATTCTTGACTCGTTTGAGCCGGAAACAACTTGTTGCTTTATTATTGGCTAGATTGAATTTGGAAACAACTTGTAGCTTCATTTTCAGTTGTTTAAAATTAGAATCAACTTGTAGTTTCATTCTTGACTCGTTTGAGCCCGGAAACAACTTGTTGCTTCATTATTGGCTAGATTGAAGTTGGAAGCAACTTGTAGCTTCATTCCAGACTCGTTTGAAGTTGAAAACAACTTGTAGCTTCATTTTCGGTTGTTTAAAATTAGAACCAACTTGTAGTTTCATTCTTGACTCGTTTGAGCCGGAAACAACTTGTTGCTTTATTATGGCTAGATTGAATTTGGAAACAACTTGTAGCTTGATTTTCAGTTGTTTAAAATTAGAATAAACTTGTAGTTTCATTCTGACTCGTTTGAGCCCGGAAACAACTTGTTGCTTCATTATTGGCTAGATTGAAGTTGGAAGCAACTTGTAGCTTCATTCCAGACTCGTTTGAAGTTGAAAACAACTTGTAGCTTCATTTTCGGTTGTTTAAAATTAGAACCAACTTGTAGTTTCATTCTTGACTCGTTTGAGCCTGAAACAACTTGTTGCTTTATTATTGGCTAGATTGAATTTGGAAACAACTTGTAGCTTCATTTTCAGTTGTTTAAAATTAGAAGCAACTTGTAGTCGTTTGAGCCCGGAAACAACTTGTTGTAGCTTCATTCCAGACTCGTTTGAAGTTGAAAACAACTTGTAGCTTCATTTTCGGTTGTTTAAAATTAGAACCAACTTGTAGTTTCATTCTTGACTCGTTTGAGCCGGAAACAACTTGTTGCTTTATTATTGGCTAGATTGAATTTGGAAACAACTTGTAGCTTGATTTTCGGTTGTTTAAAATTAGAATCAACTTGTAGTTTCATTCTTGACTCGTTTGAGCCCGGAAACAACTTGTTGCTTCATTATTGGCTAGATTGAAGTTGGAAGCAACTTGTAGCTTCATTCCAGACTCGTTTGAAGTTGAAACAACTTGTAGCTTCATTTTCGGTTGTTTAAAATTAGAACCAACTTGTAGTTTCATTCTTGACTCGTTTGAGCCGGAAACAACTTGTTGCTTTATTATTGGCTAGATTGAATTTGGAAACAACTTGTAGCTTCATTTTCGGTTGTTTAAAATTAGAATCAACTTGTAGTTTCATTCTTGACTCGTTTGAGCCCGGAAACAACTTGTTGCTTCATTATTGGCTAGATTGAAGTTGGAAGCAACTTGTAGCTTCATTCCAGACTCGTTTGAAGTTGAAACAACTTGTAGCTTCATTTTCGGTTGTTTAAAATTAGAACCAACTTGTAGTTTCATTCTTGACTCGTTTGAGCCGGAAACAACTTGTTGCTTTATTATTGGCTAGATTGAATTTGGAAACAACTTGTAGCTTCATTTTCGGTTGTTTAAAATTAGAATCAACTTGTAGTTTCATTCTTGACTCGTTTGAGCCCGGAAACAACTTGTTGCTTCATTATTGGCTAGATTGAAGTTGGAAGCAACTTGTAGCTTCATTCCAGACTCGTTTGAAGTTGAAAACAACTTGTAGCTTCATTTTCGGTTGTTTAAAATTAGAACCAACTTGTAGTTTCATTCTTGACTCGTTTGAGCCGGAAACAACTTGTTGCTTTATTATGGCTAGATTGAATTTGGAAACAACTTGTAGCTTGATTTTCAGTTGTTTAAAATTAGAATGAACTTGTAGTTTCATTCATGACTCGTTTGAGCCCGGAAACAACTTGTTGCTTCATTATTGGCTAGATTGAAGTTGGAAGCAACTTGTAGCTTCATTCCAGACTCGTTTGAAGTTGAAAACAACTTGTAGCTTCATTTTCGGTTGTTTAAAATTAGAACCAACTTGTAGTTTCATTCTTGACTCGTTTGAGCCGGAAACAACTTGTTGCTTTATTATTGGCTAGATTGAATTTGGAAACAACTTGTAGCTTCATTTTCGGTTGTTTAAAATTAGAATCAACTTGTAGTTTCATTCTTGACTCGTTTGAGCCCGGAAACAACTTGTTGCTTCATTATTGGCTAGATTGAAGTTGGAAGCAACTTGTAGCTTCATTCCAGACTCGTTTGAAGTTGAAAACAACTTGTAGCTTCATTTTCGGTTGTTTAAAATTAGAACCAACTTGTAGTTTCATTCTTGACTCGTTTGAGCCGGAAACAACTTGTTGCTTTATTATTGGCTAGATTGAATTTGGAAACAACTTGTAGCTTCATTTTCGGTTGTTTAAAATTAGAATCAACTTGTAGTTTCATTCTTGACTCGTTTGAGCCCGGAAACAACTTGTTGCTTCATTATTGGCTAGATTGAAGTTGGAAGCAACTTGTAGCTTCATTCCAGACTCGTTTGAAGTTGAAAACAACTTGTAGCTTCATTTTCGGTTGTTTAAAATTAGAACCAACTTGTAGTTTCATTCTTGACTCGTTTGAGCCGGAAACAACTTGTTGCTTTATTATTGGCTAGATTGAATTTGGAAACAACTTGTAGCTTCATTTTCGGTTGTTTAAAATTAGAATCAACTTGTAGTTTCATTCTTGACTCGTTTGAGCCCGGAAACAACTTGTTGCTTCATTATTGGCTAGATTGAAGTTGGAAGCAACTTGTAGCTTCATTCCAGACTCGTTTGAAGTTGAAACAACTTGTAGCTTCATTTTCGGTTGTTTAAAATTAGAACCAACTTGTAGTTTCATTCTTGACTCGTTTGAGCCGGAAACAACTTGTTGCTTTATTATTGGCTAGATTGAATTTGGAAACAACTTGTAGCTTAATTTTCGGTTGTTTAAAATTAGAATCAACTTGTAGTTTCATTCTTGACTCGTTTGAGCCCGGAAACAACTTGTTGCTTCATTATTGGCTAGATTGAAGTTGGAAGCAACTTGTAGCTTCATTCCAGACTCGTTTGAAGTTGAAAACAACTTGTAGCTTCATTTTCGGTTGTTTAAAATTAGAACCAACTTGTAGTTTCATTCTTGACTCGTTTGAGCCGGAAACAACTTGTTGCTTTATTATTGGCTAGATTGAATTTGGAAACAACTTGTAGCTTCATTTTCGGTTGTTTAAAATTAGAATCAACTTGTAGTTTCATTCTTGACTCGTTTGAGCCCGGAAACAACTTGTTGCTTCATTATTGGCTAGATTGAAGTTGGAAGCAACTTGTAGCTTCATTCCAGACTCGTTTGAAGTTGAAACAACTTGTAGCTTCATTTTCGGTTGTTTAAAATTAGAACCAACTTGTAGTTTCATTCTTGACTCGTTTGAGCCGGAAACAACTTGTTGCTTTATTATTGGCTAGATTGAATTTGGAAACAACTTGTAGCTTATTTTCGGTTGTTTAAAATTAGAATCAACTTGTAGTTTCATTCTTGACTCGTTTGAGCCCGGAAACAACTTGTTGCTTCATTATTGGCTAGATTGAAGTTGGAAGCAACTTGTAGCTTCATTCCAGACTCGTTTGAAGTTGAAAACAACTTGTAGCTTCATTTTCGGTTGTTTAAAATTAGAACCAACTTGTAGTTTCATTCTTGACTCGTTTGAGCCGGAAACAACTTGTTGCTTTATTATTGGCTAGATTGAATTTGGAAACAACTTGTAGCTTCATTTTCAGTTGTTTAAAATTAGAATCAACTTGTAGTTTCATTCTTGACTCGTTTGAGCCCGGAAACAACTTGTTGCTTCATTATTGGCTAGATTGAAGTTGGAAGCAACTTGTAGCTTCATTCCAGACTCGTTTGAAGTTGAAAACAACTTGTAGCTTCATTTTCGGTTGTTTAAAATTAGAACCAACTTGTAGTTTCATTCTTGACTCGTTTGAGCCGGAAACAACTTGTTGCTTTATTAATGGCTAGATTGAATTTGGAAACAACTTGTAGCTTGATTTTCAGTTGTTTAAAATTAGAATGAACTTGTAGTTTCATTCATGACTCGTTTGAGCCCGGAAACAACTTGTTGCTTCATTATTGGCTAGATTGAAGTTGGAAGCAACTTGTAGCTTCATTCCAGACTCGTTTGAAGTTGAAAACAACTTGTAGCTTCATTTTCGGTTGTTTAAAATTAGAACCAACTTGTAGTTTCATTCTTGACTCGTTTGAGCCTGAAACAACTTGTTGCTTTATTATTGGCTAGATTGAATTTGGAAACAACTTGTAGCTTCATTTTCGGTTGTTTAAAATTAGAAGCAACTTGTAGTCGTTTGAGCCCGGAAACAACTTGTTGTAGCTTCATTCCAGACTCGTTTGAAGTTGAAAACAACTTGTAGCTTCATTTTCGGTTGTTTAAAATTAGAACCAACTTGTAGTTTCATTCTTGACTCGTTTGAGCCGGAAACAACTTGTTGCTTTATTATTGGCTAGATTGAATTTGGAAACAACTTGTAGCTTGATTTTCGGTTGTTTAAAATTAGAATCAACTTGTAGTTTCATTCTTGACTCGTTTGAGCCCGGAAACAACTTGTTGCTTCATTATTGGCTAGATTGAAGTTGGAAGCAACTTGTAGCTTCATTCCAGACTCGTTTGAAGTTGAAAACAACTTGTAGCTTCATTTTCGGTTGTTTATAATTAGAACCAACTTGTAGTTTCATTCTTGACTCGTTTGAGCCGGAAACAACTTGTTGCTTTATTATTGGCTAGATTGAATTTGGAAACAACTTGTAGCTTCATTTTCGGTTGTTTAAAATTAGAATCAACTTGTAGTTTCATTCTTGACTCGTTTGAGCCCGGAAACAACTTGTTGCTTCATTATTGGCTAGATTGAAGTTGGAAGCAACTTGTAGCTTCATTCCAGACTCGTTTGAAGTTAGAAACAACTTGTAGCTTCATTTTCGGTTGCTTAAAATTAGAACCAACTTGTAGTTTCATTCTTGACTCGTTTGAGCCTGAAACAACTTGTTGCTTTATTATTGCCTAGATTGAATTTGGAAACAACTTGTAGCTTTATTTTCGGTTGTTTAAAATTAGAATCAACTTGTAGTTTCATTCTTGACTCATTTGAGCCCGGAAACAACTTGTTGCTTCATTATTGGCTAGATTGAAGTTGGAAGCAACTTGTAGCTTCATTCCAGACTCGTTTGAAGTTGAAAACAACTTGTAGCTTCATTTTCGGTTGTTTAAAATTAGAACCAACTTGTAGTTTCATTCTTGACTCGTTTGAGCCGGAAACAACTTGTTGCTTTATTATTGGCTAGATTGAATTTGGAAACAACTTGTAGCTTCATTTTCAGTTGTTTAAAATTAGAATCAACTTGTAGTTTCATTCTTGACTCGTTTGAGCCCGGAAACAACTTGTTGCTTCATTATTGGCTAGATTGAAGTTGGAAGCAACTTGTATCTTCATTCCAGACTCGTTTGAAGTTGAAAACAACTTGTAGTTTCATTTTCGGTTGTTTAAAATTAGAACCAACTTGTAGTTTCATTCTTGACTCGTTTGAGCCGGAAACAACTTGTTGCTTTATTAATGGCTAGATTGAATTTGGAAACAACTTGTAGCTTGATTTTCAGTTGTTTAAAATTAGAATGAACTTGTAGTTTCATTCATGACTCGTTTGAGCCCGGAAACAACTTGTTGCTTCATTATTGGCTAGATTGAAGTTGGAAGCAACTTGTAGCTTCATTCCAGACTCGTTTGAAGTTGAAAACAACTTGTAGCTTCATTTTCGGTTGTTTAAAATTAGAACCAACTTGTAGTTTCATTCTTGACTCGTTTGAGCCGGAAACAACTTGTTGCTTTATTATTGGCTAGATTGAATTTGGAAACAACTTGTAGCTTCATTTTCGGTTGTTTAAAATTAGAATCAACTTGTAGTTTCATTCTTGACTCGTTTGAGCCCGGAAACAACTTGTTGCTTCATTATTGGCTAGATTGAAGTTGGAAGCAACTTGTAGCTTCATTCCAGACTCGTTTGAAGTTGAAAACAACTTGTAGCTTCATTTTCGGTTGTTTAAAATTAGAACCAACTTGTAGTTTCATTCTTGACTCGTTTGAGCCGGAAACAACTTGTTGCTTTATTATTGGCTAGATTGAATTTGGAAACAACTTGTAGCTTGATTTTCGGTTGTTTAAAATTAGAATCAACTTGTAGTTTCATTCTGACTCGTTTGAGCCCGGAAACAACTTGTTGCTTCATTATTGGCTAGATTGAAGTTGGAAGCAACTTGTAGCTTCATTCCAGACTCGTTTGAAGTTGAAAACAACTTGTAGCTTCATTTTCGGTTGTTTAAAATTAGAACCAACTTGTAGTTTCATTCTTGACTCGTTTGACCGGAAACAACTTGTTGCTTTATTATGGCTAGATTGAATTGGAAACAACTTGTAGCTGCATTTTCGGTTGTTTAAAATTAGAATGAACTTGTAGTTTCAATTCATGACTCGTTTGAGCCTGGAAACACCTTGTTGCTTCATTATTGGCTAGATTGAAGTTGAAGCAACTTGTAGCTTCATTCCAGAATCGTTTGAAGTTGAAAACAACTTGTAGCTTCACTTTTCGGTGTTTTAAAATTAGAACCAACTGTAGTTCATTTCTTGACTCGCTTGAGCCGACAGGAAACACACGTGTTGCTTTATTAATGGCTAGATTGAATTTGGAAACAACCTTGTTAGCTTAATTTTCAGTTGTTTTAAAATTATGAATAAACTTGTAGTTTCATCATGACTAGTTTGAGCCCGGGAAACAACTTGTTGCTTTATTATGGCTTAGATTGAGTTGAAAGCAACTGTAGCTTCATTCCAGACTCGTTTGAAGTTGATTAGAATGAACTTGTTAGTTTCATTCAAGACTCGTTTGTGCCCCTCACACTTGATTATGTGCTCTCAATTAAATTATTGGCTAGATGAAGTTGGAAATACAACTTGTAGCTTTCATTCCAGACGTCATTCGTGAAGTTGAAAACAACTTGTAGCTTCATTTTCGGTTGTTTAAAATTAGAACCAACTTGTAGTTTCATTCTTGACGATCGTTTGAGCCGAAACAACTTGTTGCTTTATTATTGCTAGATTGAATTGGAAACAACTTGTACTTCATTTTCGGTTGTTTTAAATTAGAATCAACTTGTAGTTTCATTCTTGACTCTTTTAGCCCGGAAACAACTTGTTGCTTCATTATTGGCTAGATTGAAGTTGGAAGCAACTTGTAGCTTCATTCCAGACTCGTTTGAAGTTGGAAACAACTTGTAGCTTCATTTTCGGTTGTTTAAAATTAGAACCAACTTGTAGTTTCATTCTTGACTCGTTTGAGCCGGAAACAACTTGTTGCTTTATTATTGGCTAGATTGAATTTGGGAACAACTTGTAGCTTCATTTTCGGTTGTTTAAAATTAGAATCAACTTGTAGTTTCATTCTTGACTCGTTTGAGCCCGGAAACAACTTGTTGCTTCATTATTGGCTAGATTGAAGTTGGAAGCAACTTGTAGCTTCATCCAGACTCGTTTGAAGTTGAAAACAACTTGTAGCTTCATTTTCGGTTGTTTAAAATTAGAACCAACTTGTAGTTTCATTCTTGACTCGTTTGAGCCGGAAACAACTTGTTGCTTTATTATTGGCTAGATTGAATTTGGAAACAACTTGTAGCTTCATTTTCAGTTGTTTAAAATTAGAATCAACTTGTAGTTTCTTTCTTGACTCGTTTGAGCCCGAAAACAACTTGTTGCTTCATTATTGGCTAGATTGAAGTTGGAAGCAACTTGTAGCTTCATTCCAGACTCGTTTGAAGTTGAAAACAACTTGTAGCTTCATTTTCGGTTGTTTAAAATTAGAACCAACTTGTAGTTTCATTCTTGACTCGTTTGAGCCGGAAACAACTTGTTGCTTTATTATTGGCTAGATTGAATTTGGAAACAACTTGTAGCTTCATTTTCGGTTGTTTAAAATTAGAAGCAACTTGTAGTCGTTTGAGCCCGGAAACAACTTGTTGTAGCTTCATTCCAGACTCGTTTGAAGTTGAAAACAACTTGTTGCTTCATTTTCGGTTGTTTAAAATTAGAACCACTTGTAGTTTCATTCTTGACTCGTTTGAGCCGGAAACAACTTGTTGCTTTATTATTGGCTAGATTGAATTTGGAAAACAACTTGTAGCTTCATTTTCGGTTGTTTAAAATTAGAAGCAACTTGTAGTCGTTTGAGCCCGGAAACAACTTGTTGTAGCTTCATTCCAGACTCGTTTGAAGTTGAAAACAACTTGTTGCTTCATTTTCGGTTGTTTAAAATTAGAACCAACTTGTAGTTTCATTCTTGACTCGTTTGAGCCGGAAACAACTTGTTGCTTTATTATTGCTAGATTGAATTGAAACAACTTGTAGCTTGATTTTCGGTTGTTTAAAATTAGAAGTCAACTTGTAGTCGTTTTGAGCCCGGAAACAACTTGTTGCTAGCTTCATTCCGACTCGTTTGAAGTTGAAAACAACTTGTAGCTTCATTTTCGGTTGTTTAAAATTAGAACCAACTTGTAGTTTCATTCTTGACTCGTTTGAGCCGGAAACAACTTGTTGCTTTATTATTGGCTAGATTGAATTTGGAAACAACTTGTAGCTTCATTTTCGGTTGTTTAAAATTAGAATCAACTTGTAGTTTCATTCTTGACTCGTTTGAGCCCGGAAACAACTTGTTGCTTATTATTGGCTAGATTGAAGTTGGAAGCAACTTGTAGCTTCATTCCAGACTCGTTTGAAGTTGAAAACAACTTGTAGCTTCATTTTCGGTTGTTTAAAATTAGAACCAACTTGTAGTTTCATTCTTGACTCGTTTGAGCCGGAAACAACTTGTTGCTTTATTATTGGCTAGATTGAAGTTGGAAACAACTTGTAGCTTCATTTTCGGTTGTTTTAAAATTAGAACCAACTTGTAGTTTTCATTCTTGACTCGTTTGAGCCGGAAACAACTTGTTGCTTTATTATTGGCTAGATTGAATTTGGAAACCTTGTTGTAGCTTCATTTTCGGTTGTTTAAAATTAGAATCAACTTGTAGTTTCATTTCTTGACTCGTTTTGAGCCCGGAAACAACTTGTTGCTTCATTATTGGCTAGATTGAAGTTGGAAGCAACTTGTAGCTTCATTCCAGACTCGTTTGAAGTTGAAAACAACTTGTAGCTTCATTTTCGGTTGTTTAAAATTAGAACCAACTTGTAGTTTCATTCTTGACTCGTTTGAGCCGGAAACAACTTGTTGCTTTATTATTGGCTAGATTGAATTGGAAACAACTTGTAGCTTCATTTTCAGGTTGTTTAAAATTAGAATCAACTTGTAGTTTCATTCTCTGACTCGTTTGAGCCCGGAAACAACTTGTTGCTTCATTATTGGCTAGATTGAAGTTGGAAGCAACTTGTAGCTTCATTCCAGACTCGTTTGAAGTTGGAAACAACTTGTAGCTTCATTTTCGGTTGTTTAAAATTAGAACCAACTTGTAGTTTCATTCTTGACTCGTTTGAGCCGGAAACAACTTGTTGCTTTATTATTGGCTAGATTGAATTTGGAAACAACTTGTAGCTTCATTTTCGGTTGTTTTAAAATTAGAATCAACTTGTAGTTTCTTTCTTGACTCGTTTGAGCCCGGAAACAACTTGTTGCTTCATTATTGGCTAGATTGAAGTTGGAAGCAACTTGTAGCTTCATTCCAGACTCGTTTGAAGTTGAAAACAACTTGTAGCTTATTTTCGGTTGTTTAAAATTAGAACCAACTTGTAGTTTCATTCTTGACTCGTTTGAGCCGGAAACAACTTGTTGCTTTATTATTGGCTAGATTGAATTTGAAACAACTTGTAGCTTCATTTTCGGTTGTTTAAAATTAGAAGCAACTTGTAGTCGTTTGAGCCCGGAAACAACTTGTTGTAGCTTCATTCCAGACTCGTTTGAAGTTGAAACAACTTGTAGCTTCATTTTCGGTTGTTTAAAATTAGAACCAACTTGTAGTTTCATTCTTGACTCGTTTGAGCCGGAAACAACTTGTTGCTTCATTATTGGCTAGATTGAAGTTGGAACAACTTGTAGCTTCATTCAAGACTCGTTTGAAGTTGAAACAACTTGTAGCTTTCATTTTCGGTTGTTTAAAATTAGAACCAACTTGTAGTTTCATTCTTGACTCGTTGAGCCGGAAACAACTTGTTGCTTTATTATTGGCTAGATTGAATTTGGAAAACAACTTGTAGCTTCATTTTCGGTTGTTTAAAATTAGAAGCAACTTGTAGTATTCGTTTGAGCCCGGAAACAACTTGTTGTAGCTTCATTCCAGACTCGTTTGAAGTTGAAAACAACTTGTAGCTTCATTTTCGGTTGTTTAAAATTAGAACCAACTTTAGTTTCATTCTTGACTCGTTTGAGCCGGAAACAACTTGTTGCTTTATTTTGGCTAGATTGAATTTGGAAACAACTTGTAGCTTCATTTTCGGTTGTTTAAAATTAGAAGCAACTTGTAGTCGTTTGAGCACGGAAACAACTTGTGTAGCTTCATTCCAGACTCGTTTGAAGTTGAAAACAACTTGTAGCTTCATTTTCGGTTTGTTTAAAATTAGAACCAACTTGTAGTTCATTCTTGACTCGTTTGAGCCGGAAACAACTTGTTGCTTATTATTGGCTAGATTGAATTTGAAAACAACTGTAGCTTCATTTTCGGTTGTTTAAAATTAGAAGCAACTTGTAGTCGTTGAGCCCGGAAAACAACTTGTTGTAGCTTCATTCCAGACTCGTTTGAAGTTGAAAACAACTTGTAGCTTCATTTTCGGTTGTTTAAAATAGAACCAACTTGTAGTTTCATTCTGACTCGTTTGAGCCGGAAACAACTTGTTGCTTTATTATTGGCTAGATTGAATTTGGAAACAACTTGTAACTTCATTTTCGGTTGTTTAAATTAGAATGAACTTGTAGTTTCATTCTTGACTCGTTTGAGCCCGGAAACAACTTGTTGCTTCATTATTGGCTAGATTGAAGTTGGAAGCAACTTGTAGTAGCTTCATTCCAGACTCGTTTGAAGTTGAAAACAACTTGTAGCTTCATTTTCGGTTGTTTAAAATTAGAACCAACTTGTAGTTTCATTCTTGACTCGTTTGAGCCGGAAACAACTTGTTGCTTTATTATTGGCTAGATTGAATTTGGAAACAACTTGTAGCTTAATTTTCGGTTGTTTAAAATTAGAATCAACTTGTAGTTTCATTCTTGACTCGTTTGAGCCCGAAACAACTTGTTGCTTCATTATTGGCTAGATTGAAGTTGGAAGCAACTTGTAGCTTCATTCCAGACTCGTTTGAAGTTGAAACAACTTGTAGCTTCATTTTCGGTTGTTTAAAATTAGAACCAACTTGTAGTTTCATTCTTGACTCGTTTGAGCCGGAAACAACTTGTTGCTTTATTATTGGCTAGATTGAATTTGGAAACAACTTGTAGCTTCATTTTCGGTTGTTTAAAATTAGAATCAACTTGTAGTTTCATTCTTGACTCGTTTGAGCCCGGAAACAACTTGTTGCTTCATTATTGGCTAGATTGAAGTTGGAAGCAACTTGTAGCTTCATTCCAGACTCGTTTGAAGTTGAAAACAACTTGTAGCTTCATTTTCGGTTGTTTAAAATTAGAACCAACTTGTAGTTTCATTCTTGACTCGTTTGAGCCGGAAACAACTTGTTGCTTTATTATTGGCTAGATTGAATTTGGAAACAACTTGTAGCTTCATTTTCGGTTGTTTAAAATTAGAATCAACTTGTAGTTTCATTCTTGACTCGTTTGAGCCCGGAAACAACTTGTTGCTTCATTATTGGCTAGATTGAAGTTGGAAGCAACTTGTAGCTTCATTCCAGACTCGTTTGAAGTTGAAAACAACTTGTAGCTTTATTTTCGGTTGTTTTAAATTAGAACCAACTTGTAGTTTCATTCTTGACTCGTTTGAGCCGGAAACAACTTGTTGCTTTATTATTGGCTAGATTGAATTTGGAAACAACTTGTAGCTTCATTTTCGGTTGTTTAAAATTAGAAGCAACTTGTAGTCGTTTGAGCCCGGAAACAACTTGTTGTAGCTTCATTCCAGACTCGTTTGAAGTTGAAAACAACTTGTTGCTTCATTTTCGGTTGTTTAAAATTAGAACCAACTTGTAGTTTCATTCTTGACTCGTTTGAGCCGGAAACAACTTGTTGCTTTATATTGGCTAGATTGAATTTGGAAACAACTTGTAGCTTCATTTTCGGTTGTTTAAAATTAGAAGCAACTTGTAGTCGTTTGAGCCCGGAAACAACTTGTTGTAGCTTCATTCCAGACTCGTTTGAAGTTGAAAACAACTTGTAGCTTCATTTTCGGTTGTTTAAAATTAGAACCAACTTGTAGTTTCATTCTTGACTCGTTTGAGCCGGAAACAACTTGTTGCTTTATTATTGGCTAGATTGAATTTGAAACAACTTGTAGCTTCATTTTCGGTTGTTTAAAATTAGAAGCAACTTGTAGTCGTTTGAGCCCGGAAACAACTTGTTGTAGCTTCATTCCAGACTCGTTTGAAGTTGAAACAACTTGTAGCTTCATTTTCGGTTGTTTAAAATTAGAACCAACTTGTAGTTTCATTCTTGACTCGTTTGAGCCGGAAACAACTTGTTGCTTTATTATTGGCTAGATTGAATTTGGAAACAACTTGTAGCTTCATTTTCGGTTGTTTAAAATTAGAATGAACTTGTAGTTTCATTCATGACTCGTTTGAGCCCGGAAACAACTTGTTGCTTCATTATTGGCTAGATTGAAGTTGGAAGCAACTTGTAGCTTCATTCCAGACTCGTTTGAAGTTGAAAACAACTTGTAGCTTCATTTTCGGTTGTTTAAAATTAGAACCAACTTGTAGTTTCATTCTTGACTCGTTTGAGCCGGAAACAACTTGTTGCTTTATTATTGGCTAGATTGAATTTGGAAACAACTTGTAGCTTCATTTTCGGTTGTTTAAAATTAGAATCAACTTGTAGTTTCATTCTTGACTCGTTTGAGCCCGGAAACAACTTGTTGCTTCATTATTGGCTAGATTGAAGTTGGAAGCAACTTGTAGCTTCATTCCAGACTCGTTTGAAGTTGAAAACAACTTGTAGCTTCATTTTCGGTTGTTTAAAATTAGAACCAACTTGTAGTTTCATTCTTGACTCGTTTGAGCCGGAAACAACTTGTTGCTTTATTATTGGCTAGATTGAATTTGGAAACAACTTGTAGCTTCATTTTCGGTTGTTTAAAATTAGAATCAACTTGTAGTTTCATTCTTGACTCGTTTGAGCCCGGAAACAACTTGTTGCTTCATTATTGGCTAGATTGAAGTTGGAAGCAACTTGTAGCTTCATTCCAGACTCGTTTGAAGTTGAAAACAACTTGTAGCTTCATTTTCGGTTGTTTAAAATTAGAACCAACTTGTAGTTTCATTCTTGACTCGTTTGAGCCGGAAACAACTTGTTGCTTTATTATTGGCTAGATTGAATTTGGAAACAACTTGTAGCTTCATTTTCGGTTGTTTAAAATTAGAATCAACTTGTAGTTTCTTCTTGACTCGTTTGAGCCCGGAAACAACTTGTTGCTTCATTATTGGCTAGATTGAAGTTGGAAGCAACTTGTAGCTTCATTCCAGACTCGTTTGAAGTTGAAAACAACTTGTAGCTTCATTTTCGGTTGTTTAAAATTAGAACCAACTTGTAGTTTCATTCTTGACTCGTTTGAGCCGGAAACAACTTGTTGCTTTATTATTGGCTAGATTGAATTTGGAAACAACTTGTAGCTTCATTTTCGGTTGTTTAAAATTAGAAGCAACTTGTAGTCGTTTGAGCCCGGAAACAACTTGTTGTAGCTTCATTCCAGACTCGTTTGAAGTTGAAAACAACTTGTTGCTTCATTTTCGGTTGTTTAAAATTAGAACCAACTTGTAGTTTCATTCTTGACTCGTTTGAGCCGGAAACAACTTGTTGCTTTATTATTGGCTAGATTGAATTTGGAAACAACTTGTAGCTTCATTTTCGGTTGTTTAAAATTAGAAGCAACTTGTAGTCGTTTGAGCCCGGAAACAACTTGTTGTAGCTTCATTCCAGACTCGTTTGAAGTTGAAAACAACTTGTAGCTTCATTTTCGGTTGTTTAAAATTAGAACCAACTTGTAGTTTCATTCTTGACTCGTTTGAGCCGGAAACAACTTGTTGCTTTATTATTGGCTAGATTGAATTTGGAAACAACTTGTAGCTTCATTTTCGGTTGTTTAAAATTAGAATGAACTTGTAGTTTCATTCATGACTCGTTTGAGCCCGGAAACAACTTGTTGCTTCATTATTGGCTAGATTGAAGTTGGAAGCAACTTGTAGCTTCATTCCAGACTCGTTTGAAGTTGAAAACAACTTGTAGCTTCATTTTCGGTTGTTTAAAATTAGAACCAACTTGTAGTTTCATTCTTGACTCGTTTGAGCCGGAAACAACTTGTTGCTTTATTATTGGCTAGATTGAATTTGGAAACAACTTGTAGCTTCATTTTCGGTTGTTTAAAATTAGAATCAACTTGTAGTTTCATTCTTGACTCGTTTGAGCCCGGAAACAACTTGTTGCTTCATTATTGGCTAGATTGAAGTTGGAAGCAACTTGTAGCTTCATTCCAGACTCGTTTGAAGTTGAAAACAACTTGTAGCTTCATTTTCGGTTGTTTAAAATTAGAACCAACTTGTAGTTTCATTCTTGACTCGTTTGAGCCGGAAACAACTTGTTGCTTTATTATTGGCTAGATTGAATTTGGAAACAACTTGTAGCTTCATTTTCGGTTGTTTAAAATTAGAATCAACTTGTAGTTTCATTCTTGACTCGTTTGAGCCCGGAAACAACTTGTTGCTTCATTATTGGCTAGATTGAAGTTGGAAGCAACTTGTAGCTTCATTCCAGACTCGTTTGAAGTTGAAAACAACTTGTAGCTTCATTTTCGGTTGTTTAAAATTAGAACCAACTTGTAGTTTCATTCTTGACTCGTTTGAGCCGGAAACAACTTGTTGCTTTATTATTGGCTAGATTGAATTTGGAAACAACTTGTAGCTTCATTTTCGGTTGTTTAAAATTAGAATCAACTTGTAGTTTCATTCTTGACTCGTTTGAGCCCGGAAACAACTTGTTGCTTCATTATTGGCTAGATTGAAGTTGGAAGCAACTTGTAGCTTCATTCCAGACTCGTTTGAAGTTGAAAACAACTTGTAGCTTCATTTTCGGTTGTTTAAAATTAGAACCAACTTGTAGTTTCATTCTTGACTCGTTTGAGCCGGAAACAACTTGTTGCTTTATTATTGGCTAGATTGAATTTGGAAACAACTTGTAGCTTCATTTTCGGTTGTTTAAAATTAGAATCAACTTGTAGTTTCATTCTTGACTCGTTTGAGCCCGGAAACAACTTGTTGCTTCATTATTGGCTAGATTGAAGTTGGAAGCAACTTGTAGCTTCATTCCAGACTCGTTTGAAGTTGAAAACAACTTGTAGCTTCATTTTCGGTTGTTTAAAATTAGAACCAACTTGTAGTTTCATTCTTGACTCGTTTGAGCCGGAAACAACTTGTTGCTTTATTATTGGCTAGATTGAATTTGGAAACAACTTGTAGCTTCATTTTCGGTTGTTTAAAATTAGAAGCAACTTGTAGTCGTTTGAGCCCGGAAACAACTTGTTGTAGCTTCATTCCAGACTCGTTTGAAGTTGAAAACAACTTGTAGCTTCATTTTCGGTTGTTTAAAATTAGAACCAACTTGTAGTTTCATTCTTGACTCGTTTGAGCCGGAAACAACTTGTTGCTTTATTATTGGCTAGATTGAATTTGGAAACAACTTGTAGCTTCATTTTCGGTTGTTTAAAATTAGAAGCAACTTGTAGTCGTTTGAGCCCGGAAACAACTTGTTGTAGCTTCATTCCAGACTCGTTTGAAGTTGAAAACAACTTGTAGCTTCATTTTCGGTTGTTTAAAATTAGAACCAACTTGTAGTTTCATTCTTGACTCGTTTGAGCCGGAAACAACTTGTTGCTTTATTATTGGCTAGATTGAATTTGGAAACAACTTGTAGCTTGATTTTCGGTTGTTTAAAATTAGA
Source organism: Daucus carota subsp. sativus (assembly GCF_001625215.2). NCBI lineage: Eukaryota > Viridiplantae > Streptophyta > Magnoliopsida > Apiales > Apiaceae > Daucus > Daucus carota. Next base: position 17,782,261 of record NC_030383.2, on the reverse strand, counting down.
ATGAACTTGTAGTTTCATTCATGACTCGTTTGAGCCCGGAAACAACTTGTTGCTTCATTATTGGCTAGATTGAAGTTGGAAGCAACTTGTAGCTTCATTCCAGACTCGTTTGAAGTTGAAAACAACTTGTAGCTTCATTTTCGGTTGTTTAAAATTAGAACCAACTTGTAGTTTCATTCTTGACTCGTTTGAGCCGGAAACAACTTGTTGCTTTATTATTGGCTAGATTGAATTTGGAAACAACTTGTAGCTTCATTTTCGGTTGTTTAAAATTAGAATCAACTTGTAGTTTCATTCTTGACTCGTTTGAGCCCGGAAACAACTTGTTGCTTCATTATTGGCTAGATTGAAGTTGGAAGCAACTTGTAGCTTCATTCCAGACTCGTTTGAAGTTGAAAACAACTTGTAGCTTCATTTTCGGTTGTTTAAAATTAGAACCAACTTGTAGTTTCATTCTTGACTCGTTTGAGCCGGAAACAACTTGTTGCTTTATTATTGGCTAGATTGAATTTGGAAACAACTTGTAGCTTCATTTTCGGTTGTTTAAAATTAGAAGCAACTTGTAGTCGTTTGAGCCCGGAAACAACTTGTTGTAGCTTCATTCCAGACTCGTTTGAAGTTGAAAACAACTTGTAGCTTCATTTTCGGTTGTTTAAAATTAGAACCAACTTGTAGTTTCATTCTTGACTCGTTTGAGCCGGAAACAACTTGTTGCTTTATTATTGGCTAGATTGAATTTGGAAACAACTTGTAGCTTCATTTTCGGTTGTTTAAAATTAGAATCAACTTGTAGTTTCATTCTTGACTCGTTTGAGCCCGGAAACAACTTGTTGCTTCATTATTGGCTAGATTGAAGTTGGAAGCAACTTGTAGCTTCATTCCAGACTCGTTTGAAGTTGAAAACAACTTGTAGCTTCATTTTCGGTTGTTTAAAATTAGAACCAACTTGTAGTTTCATTCTTGACTCGTTTGAGCCGGAAACAACTTGTTGCTTTATTATTGGCTAGATTGAATTTGGAAACAACTTGTAGCTTCATTTTCGGTTGTTTAAAATTAGAATCAACTTGTAGTTTCATTCTTGACTCGTTTGAGCCCGGAAACAACTTGTTGCTTCATTATTGGCTAGATTGAAGTTGGAAGCAACTTGTAGCTTCATTCCAGACTCGTTTGAAGTTGAAAACAACTTGTAGCTTCATTTTCGGTTGTTTAAAATTAGAACCAACTTGTAGTTTCATTCTTGACTCGTTTGAGCCGGAAACAACTTGTTGCTTTATTATTGGCTAGATTGAATTTGGAAACAACTTGTAGCTTCATTTTCGGTTGTTTAAAATTAGAAGCAACTTGTAGTCGTTTGAGCCCGGAAACAACTTGTTGTAGCTTCATTCCAGACTCGTTTGAAGTTGAAAACAACTTGTAGCTTCATTTTCGGTTGTTTAAAATTAGAACCAACTTGTAGTTTCATTCTTGACTCGTTTGAGCCGGAAACAACTTGTTGCTTTATTATTGGCTAGATTGAATTTGAAACAACTTGTAGCTTCATTTTCGGTTGTTTAAAATTAGAAGCAACTTGTAGTCGTTTGAGCCCGGAAACAACTTGTTGTAGCTTCATTCCAGACTCGTTTGAAGTTGAAAACAACTTGTAGCTTCATTTTCGGTTGTTTAAAATTAGAACCAACTTGTAGTTTCATTCTTGACTCGTTTGAGCCGGAAACAACTTGTTGCTTTATTATTGGCTAGATTGAATTTGGAAACAACTTGTAGCTTGATTTTCGGTTGTTTAAAATTAGAATGAACTTGTAGTTTCATTCTGACTCGTTTGAGCCCGGAAACAACTTGTTGCTTCATTATTGGCTAGATTGAAGTTGGAAGCAACTTGTAGCTTCATTCCAGACTCGTTTGAAGTTGAAAACAACTTGTAGCTTCATTTTCGGTTGTTTAAAATTAGAACCAACTTGTAGTTTCATTCTTGACTCGTTTGAGCCGGAAACAACTTGTTGCTTTATTATTGGCTAGATTGAATTTGGAAACAACTTGTAGCTTCATTTTCGGTTGTTTAAAATTAGAATCAACTTGTAGTTTCATTCTTGACTCGTTTGAGCCCGGAAACAACTTGTTGCTTCATTATTGGCTAGATTGAAGTTGGAAGCAACTTGTAGCTTCATTCCAGACTCGTTTGAAGTTGAAAACAACTTGTAGCTTCATTTTCGGTTGTTTAAAATTAGAACCAACTTGTAGTTTCATTCTTGACTCGTTTGAGCCGGAAACAACTTGTTGCTTTATTATTGGCTAGATTGAATTTGGAAACAACTTGTAGCTTCATTTTCGGTTGTTTAAAATTAGAATCAACTTGTAGTTTCATTCTTGACTCGTTTGAGCCCGGAAACAACTTGTTGCTTCATTATTGGCTAGATTGAAGTTGGAAGCAACTTGTAGCTTCATTCCAGACTCGTTTGAAGTTGAAAACAACTTGTAGCTTCATTTTCGGTTGTTTAAAATTAGAACCAACTTGTAGTTTCATTCTTGACTCGTTTGAGCCGGAAACAACTTGTTGCTTTATTATTGGCTAGATTGAATTTGGAAACAACTTGTAGCTTCATTTTCGGTTGTTTAAAATTAGAAGCAACTTGTAGTCGTTTGAGCCCGGAAACAACTTGTTGTAGCTTCATTCCAGACTCGTTTGAAGTTGAAAACAACTTGTAGCTTCATTTTCGGTTGTTTAAAATTAGAACCAACTTGTAGTTTCATTCTTGACTCGTTTGAGCCGGAAACAACTTGTTGCTTTATTATTGGCTAGATTGAATTTGAAACAACTTGTAGCTTCATTTTCGGTTGTTTAAAATTAGAAGCAACTTGTAGTCGTTTGAGCCCGGAAACAACTTGTTGTAGCTTCATTCCAGACTCGTTTGAAGTTGAAAACAACTTGTAGCTTCATTTTCGGTTGTTTAAAATTAGAACCAACTTGTAGTTTCATTCTTGACTCGTTTGAGCCGGAAACAACTTGTTGCTTTATTATTGGCTAGATTGAATTTGGAAACAACTTGTAGCTTGATTTTCGGTTGTTTAAAATTAGAATCAACTTGTAGTTTCATTCTTGACTCGTTTGAGCCCGGAAACAACTTGTTGCTTCATTATTGGCTAGATTGAAGTTGGAAGCAACTTGTAGCTTCATTCCAGACTCGTTTGAAGTTGAAAACAACTTGTAGCTTCATTTTCGGTTGTTTAAAATTAGAACCAACTTGTAGTTTCATTCTTGACTCGTTTGAGCCGGAAACAACTTGTTGCTTTATTGATTGAATTTGGAAACAACTTGTAGCTTCATTTTCGGTTGTTTAAAATTAGAATCAACTTGTAGTTTCATTCTTGACTCGTTTGAGCCCGGAAACAACTTGTTGCTTCATTATTGGCTAGATTGAAGTTGGAAGCAACTTGTAGCTTCATTCCAGACTCGTTTGAAGTTGAAAACAACTTGTAGCTTCATTTTCGGTTGTTTAAAATTAGAACCAACTTGTAGTTTCATTCTTGACTCGTTTGAGCCGGAAACAACTTGTTGCTTTATTATTGGCTAGATTGAATTTGGAAACAACTTGTAGCTTCATTTTCGGTTGTTTAAAATTAGAATCAACTTGTAGTTTCATTCTTGACTCGTTTGAGCCCGGAAACAACTTGTTGCTTCATTATTGGCTAGATTGAAGTTGGAAGCAACTTGTAGCTTCATTCCAGACTCGTTTGAAGTTGAAAACAACTTGTAGCTTCATTTTCGGTTGTTTAAAATTAGAACCAACTTGTAGTTTCATTCTTGACTCGTTTGAGCCGGAAACAACTTGTTGCTTTATTATTGGCTAGATTGAATTTGGAAACAACTTGTAGCTTCATTTTCGGTTGTTTAAAATTAGAAGCAACTTGTAGTCGTTTGAGCCCGGAAACAACTTGTTGTAGCTTCATTCCAGACTCGTTTGAAGTTGAAAACAACTTGTAGCTTCATTTTCGGTTGTTTAAAATTAGAACCAACTTGTAGTTTCATTCTTGACTCGTTTGAGCCGGAAACAACTTGTTGCTTTATTATTGGCTAGATTGAATTTGAAACAACTTGTAGCTTCATTTTCGGTTGTTTAAAATTAGAAGCAACTTGTAGTCGTTTGAGCCCGGAAACAACTTGTTGTAGCTTCATTCCAGACTCGTTTGAAGTTGAAAACAACTTGTAGCTTCATTTTCGGTTGTTTAAAATTAGAACCAACTTGTAGTTTCATTCTTGACTCGTTTGAGCCGGAAACAACTTGTTGCTTTATTATTGGCTAGATTGAATTTGGAAACAACTTGTAGCTTGATTTTCGGTTGTTTAAAATTAGAATGAACTTGTAGTTTCATTCTTGACTCGTTTGAGCCCGGAAACAACTTGTTGCTTCATTATTGGCTAGATTGAAGTTGGAAGCAACTTGTAGCTTCATTCCAGACTCGTTTGAAGTTGAAAACAACTTGTAGCTTCATTTTCGGTTGTTTAAAATTAGAACCAACTTGTAGTTTCATTCTTGACTCGTTTGAGCCGGAAACAACTTGTTGCTTTATAGATTGAATTTGGAAACAACTTGTAGCTTCATTTTCGGTTGTTTAAAATTAGAATCAACTTGTAGTTTCATTCTTGACTCGTTTGAGCCCGGAAACAACTTGTTGCTTCATTATTGGCTAGATTGAAGTTGGAAGCAACTTGTAGCTTCATTCCAGACTCGTTTGAAGTTGAAAACAACTTGTAGCTTCATTTTCGGTTGTTTAAAATTAGAACCAACTTGTAGTTTCATTCTTGACTCGTTTGAGCCGGAAACAACTTGTTGCTTTATTATTGGCTAGATTGAATTTGGAAACAACTTGTAGCTTCATTTTCGGTTGTTTAAAATTAGAATCAACTTGTAGTTTCATTCTTGACTCGTTTGAGCCCGGAAACAACTTGTTGCTTCATTATTGGCTAGATTGAAGTTGGAAGCAACTTGTAGCTTCATTCCAGACTCGTTTGAAGTTGAAAACAACTTGTAGCTTCATTTTCGGTTGTTTAAAATTAGAACCAACTTGTAGTTTCATTCTTGACTCGTTTGAGCCGGAAACAACTTGTTGCTTTATTATTGGCTAGATTGAATTTGGAAACAACTTGTAGCTTCATTTTCGGTTGTTTAAAATTAGAATCAACTTGTAGTTTCATTCTTGACTCGTTTGAGCCCGGAAACAACTTGTTGCTTCATTATTGGCTAGATTGAAGTTGGAAGCAACTTGTAGCTTCATTCCAGACTCGTTTGAAGTTGAAAACAACTTGTAGCTTCATTTTCGGTTGTTTAAAATTAGAACCAACTTGTAGTTTCATTCTTGACTCGTTTGAGCCGGAAACAACTTGTTGCTTTATTATTGGCTAGATTGAATTTGGAAACAACTTGTAGCTTCATTTTCGGTTGTTTAAAATTAGAATCAACTTGTAGTTTCATTCTTGACTCGTTTGAGCCCGGAAACAACTTGTTGCTTCATTATTGGCTAGATTGAAGTTGGAAGCAACTTGTAGCTTCATTCCAGACTCGTTTGAAGTTGAAAACAACTTGTAGCTTCATTTTCGGTTGTTTAAAATTAGAACCAACTTGTAGTTTCATTCTTGACTCGTTTGAGCCGGAAACAACTTGTTGCTTTATTATTGGCTAGATTGAATTTGGAAACAACTTGTAGCTTCATTTTCGGTTGTTTAAAATTAGAATCAACTTGTAGTTTCATTCTTGACTCGTTTGAGCCCGGAAACAACTTGTTGCTTCATTATTGGCTAGATTGAAGTTGGAAGCAACTTGTAGCTTCATTCCAGACTCGTTTGAAGTTGAAAACAACTTGTAGCTTCATTTTCGGTTGTTTAAAATTAGAACCAACTTGTAGTTTCATTCTTGACTCGTTTGAGCCGGAAACAACTTGTTGCTTTATTATTGGCTAGATTGAATTTGGAAACAACTTGTAGCTTCATTTTCGGTTGTTTAAAATTAGAATCAACTTGTAGTTTCATTCTTGACTCGTTTGAGCCCGGAAACAACTTGTTGCTTCATTATTGGCTAGATTGAAGTTGGAAGCAACTTGTAGCTTCATTCCAGACTCGTTTGAAGTTGAAACAACTTGTAGCTTCATTTTCGGTTGTTTAAAATTAGAACCAACTTGTAGTTTCATTCTTGACTCGTTTGAGCCGGAAACAACTTGTTGCTTTATTATTGGCTAGATTGAATTTGGAAACAACTTGTAGCTTCATTTTCGGTTGTTTAAAATTAGAATCAACTTGTAGTTTCATTCTTGACTCGTTTGAGCCCGGAAACAACTTGTTGCTTCATTATTGGCTAGATTGAAGTTGGAAGCAACTTGTAGCTTCATTCCAGACTCGTTTGAAGTTGAAAACAACTTGTAGCTTCATTTTCGGTTGTTTAAAATTAGAACCAACTTGTAGTTTCATTCTTGACTCGTTTGAGCCGGAAACAACTTGTTGCTTCATTATTGGCTAGATTGAAGTTGGAAGCAACTTGTAGCTTCATTCCAGACTCGTTTGAAGTTGAAAACAACTTGTAGCTTCATTTTCGGTTGTTTAAAATTAGAACCAACTTGTAGTTTCATTCTTGACTCGTTTGAGCCGGAAACAACTTGTTGCTTTATTATTGGCTAGATTGAATTTGGAAACAACTTGTAGCTTCATTTTCGGTTGTTTAAAATTAGAATCAACTTGTAGTTTCATTCTTGACTCGTTTGAGCCCGGAAACAACTTGTTGCTTCATTATTGGCTAGATTGAAGTTGGAAGCAACTTGTAGCTTCATTCCAGACTCGTTTGAAGTTGAAAACAACTTGTAGCTTCATTTTCGGTTGTTTAAAATTAGAACCAACTTGTAGTTTCATTCTTGACTCGTTTGAGCCGGAAACAACTTGTTGCTTTATTATTGGCTAGATTGAATTTGGAAACAACTTGTAGCTTCATTTTCGGTTGTTTAAAATTAGAATCAACTTGTAGTTTCATTCTTGACTCGTTTGAGCCCGGAAACAACTTGTTGCTTCATTATTGGCTAGATTGAAGTTGGAAGCAACTTGTAGCTTCATTCCAGACTCGTTTGAAGTTGAAAACAACTTGTAGCTTCATTTTCGGTTGTTTAAAATTAGAACCAACTTGTAGTTTCATTCTTGACTCGTTTGAGCCGGAAACAACTTGTTGCTTTATTAGATTGAATTTGGAAACAACTTGTAGCTTCATTTTCGGTTGTTTAAAATTAGAATCAACTTGTAGTTTCATTCTTGACTCGTTTGAGCCCGGAAACAACTTGTTGCTTCATTATTGGCTAGATTGAAGTTGGAAGCAACTTGTAGCTTCATTCCAGACTCGTTTGAAGTTGAAAACAACTTGTAGCTTCATTTTCGGTTGTTTAAAATTAGAACCAACTTGTAGTTTCATTCTTGACTCGTTTGAGCCGGAAACAACTTGTTGCTTTATTATTGGCTAGATTGAATTTGGAAACAACTTGTAGCTTCATTTTCGGTTGTTTAAAATTAGAATCAACTTGTAGTTTCATTCTTGACTCGTTTGAGCCCGGAAACAACTTGTTGCTTCATTATTGGCTAGATTGAAGTTGGAAGCAACTTGTAGCTTCATTCCAGACTCGTTTGAAGTTGAAAACAACTTGTAGCTTCATTTTCGGTTGTTTAAAATTAGAACCAACTTGTAGTTTCATTCTTGACTCGTTTGAGCCGGAAACAACTTGTTGCTTTATTATTGGCTAGATTGAATTTGGAAACAACTTGTAGCTTCATTTTCGGTTGTTTAAAATTAGAATCAACTTGTAGTTTCATTCTTGACTCGTTTGAGCCCGGAAACAACTTGTTGCTTCATTATTGGCTAGATTGAAGTTGGAAGCAACTTGTAGCTTCATTCCAGACTCGTTTGAAGTTGAAAACAACTTGTAGCTTCATTTTCGGTTGTTTAAAATTAGAACCAACTTGTAGTTTCATTCTTGACTCGTTTGAGCCGGAAACAACTTGTTGCTTTATTACTAGATTGAATTTGGAAACAACTTGTAGCTTCATTTTCGGTTGTTTAAAATTAGAATCAACTTGTAGTTTCATTCTTGACTCGTTTGAGCCCGGAAACAACTTGTTGCTTCATTATTGGCTAGATTGAAGTTGGAAGCAACTTGTAGCTTCATTCCAGACTCGTTTGAAGTTGAAAACAACTTGTAGCTTCATTTTCGGTTGTTTAAAATTAGAACCAACTTGTAGTTTCATTCTTGACTCGTTTGAGCCGGAAACAACTTGTTGCTTTATTATTGGCTAGATTGAATTTGGAAACAACTTGTAGCTTCATTTTCGGTTGTTTAAAATTAGAATCAACTTGTAGTTTCATTCTTGACTCGTTTGAGCCCGGAAACAACTTGTTGCTTCATTATTGGCTAGATTGAAGTTGGAAGCAACTTGTAGCTTCATTCCAGACTCGTTTGAAGTTGAAAACAACTTGTAGCTTCATTTTCGGTTGTTTAAAATTAGAACCAACTTGTAGTTTCATTCTTGACTCGTTTGAGCCGGAAACAACTTGTTGCTTTATTATTGGCTAGATTGAATTTGGAAACAACTTGTAGCTTCATTTTCGGTTGTTTAAAATTAGAATCAACTTGTAGTTTCATTCTTGACTCGTTTGAGCCCGGAAACAACTTGTTGCTTCATTATTGGCTAGATTGAAGTTGGAAGCAACTTGTAGCTTCATTCCAGACTCGTTTGAAGTTGAAAACAACTTGTAGCTTCATTTTCGGTTGTTTAAAATTAGAACCAACTTGTAGTTTCATTCTTGACTCGTTTGAGCCGGAAACAACTTGTTGCTTTATTATTGGCTAGATTGAATTTGGAAACAACTTGTAGCTTCATTTTCGGTTGTTTAAAATTAGAATCAACTTGTAGTTTCATTCTTGACTCGTTTGAGCCCGGAAACAACTTGTTGCTTCATTATTGGCTAGATTGAAGTTGGAAGCAACTTGTAGCTTCATTCAGACTCGTTTGAAGTTGGAAACAACTTGTAGCTTCATTTTCGGTTGTTTAAAATTAGAACCAACTTGTAGTTTCATTCTTGACTCGTTTGAGCCCGGAAACAACTTGTTGCTTCATTATTGGCTAGATTGAAGTTGGAAGCAACTTGTAGCTTCATTCCAGACTCGTTTGAAGTTGGAAACAACTTGTAGCTTCATTTTCGGTTGTTTAAAATTAGAACCAACTTGTAGTTTCATTCTTGACTCGTTTGAGCCGGAAACAACTTGTTGCTTTATTATTGGCTAGATTGAATTTGGAAACAACTTGTAGCTTCATTTTCGGTTGTTTAAAATTAGAATCAACTTGTAGTTTCATTCATGACTCGTTTGAGCCCGGAAACAACTTGTTGCTTCATTATTGGCTAGATTGAAGTTGGAACAACTTGTAGCTTCATTCAGACTCGTTTGAAGTTGAAAACAACTTGTAGCTTTATTTTCGGTTGTTTAAAATTAGAACCAACTTGTAGTTTCATTCTTGACTCGTTTGAGCCGGAAACAACTTGTTGCTTCATTATTGGCTAGATTGAAGTTGGAAGCAACTTGTAGCTTCATTCCAGACTCGTTTGAAGTTGAAAACAACTTGTAGCTTCATTTTCGGTTGTTTAAAATTAGAACCAACTTGTAGTTTCATTCTTGACTCGTTTGAGCCGGAAACAACTTGTTGCTTTATTATTGGCTAGATTGAATTTGGAAACAACTTGTAGCTTCATTTTCGGTTGTTTAAAATTAGAAGCAACTTGTAGTCGTTTGAGCCCAGAAACTTGTTGTAGCTTTATTCCAGACTCGTTTGAAGTTGAAAACAACTTGTAGCTTCATTTTCGGTTGTTTAAAATTAGAACCAACTTGTAGTTTCATTCTTGACTCGTTTGAGCCGGAAACAACTTGTTGCTTTATTATTGGCTAGATTGAATTTGGAAACAACTTGTAGCTTCATTTTCGGTTGTTTAAAATTAGAAGCAACTTGTAGTCGTTTGAGCCCGGAAACAACTTGTTGTAGCTTCATTCCAGACTCGTTTGAAGTTGAAAACAACTTGTAGCTTCATTTTCGGTTGTTTAAAATTAGAACCAACTTGTAGTTTCATTCTTGACTCGTTTGAGCCGGAAACAACTTGTTGCTTTATTATTGGCTAGATTGAATTTGGAAACAACTTGTAGCTTCATTTTCGGTTGTTTAAAATTAGAATCAACTTGTAGTTTCATTCTTGACTCGTTTGAGCCCGGAAACAACTTGTTGCTTCATTATTGGCTAGATTGAAGTTGGAAGCAACTTGTAGCTTCATTCCAGACTCGTTTGAAGTTGAAAACAACTTGTAGCTTCATTTTCGGTTGTTTAAAATTAGAACCAACTTGTAGTTTCATTCTTGACTCGTTTGAGCCGGAAACAACTTGTTGCTTTATTATTGGCTAGATTGAATTTGGAAACAACTTGTAGCTTCATTTTCGGTTGTTTAAAATTAGAAGCAACTTGTAGTCGTTTGAGCCCGGAAACAACTTGTTGTAGCTTCATTCCAGACTCGTTTGAAGTTGAAAACAACTTGTAGCTTCATTTTCGGTTGTTTAAAATTAGAACCAACTTGTAGTTTCATTCTTGACTCGTTTGAGCCGGAAACAACTTGTTGCTTTATTATTGGCTAGATTGAATTTGGAAACAACTTGTAGCTTCATTTTCGGTTGTTTAAAATTAGAAGCAACTTGTAGTCGTTTGAGCCCGGAAAACAACTTGTTGTAGCTTCATTCCAGACTCGTTTGAAGTTGAAAACAACTTGTAGCTTCATTTTCGGTTGTTTAAAATTAGAACCAACTTGTAGTTTCATTCTTGACTCGTTTGAGCCGGAAACAACTTGTTGCTTTATTATTGGCTAGATTGAATTTGGAAACAACTTGTAGCTTCATTTTCGGTTGTTTAAAATTAGAATGAACTTGTAGTTTCATTCTTGACTCGTTTGAGCCCGGAAACAACTTGTTGCTTCATTATTGGCTAGATTGAAGTTGGAAGCAACTTGTAGCTTCATTCCAGACTCGTTTGAAGTTGAAAACAACTTGTAGCTTCATTTTCGGTTGTTTAAAATTAGAACCAACTTGTAGTTTCATTCTTGACTCGTTTGAGCCGGAAACAACTTGTTGCTTTATTATTGGCTAGATTGAATTTGGAAACAACTTGTAGCTTCATTTTCGGTTGTTTAAAATTAGAAGCAACTTGTAGTCGTTTGAGCCCGGAAACAACTTGTTGTAGCTTCATTCCAGACTCGTTTGAAGTTGAAAACAACTTGTAGCTTCATTTTCGGTTGTTTAAAATTAGAACCAACTTGTAGTTTCATTCTTGACTCGTTTGAGCCGGAAACAACTTGTTGCTTTATTATTGGCTAGATTGAATTTGAAAACAACTTGTAGCTTCATTTTCGGTTGTTTAAAATTAGAAGCAACTTGTAGTCGTTTGAGCCCGGAAACAACTTGTTGTAGCTTCATTCCAGACTCGTTTGAAGTTGAAAACAACTTGTAGCTTCATTTTCGGTTGTTTAAAATTAGAACCAACTTGTAGTTTCATTCTTGACTCGTTTGAGCCGGAAACAACTTGTTGCTTTATTATTGGCTAGATTGAATTTGGAAACAACTTGTAGCTTCATTTTCGGTTGTTTAAAATTAGAATCAACTTGTAGTTTCATTCTGACTCGTTTGAGCCCGGAAACAACTTGTTGCTTCATTATTGGCTAGATTGAAGTTGGAAGCAACTTGTAGCTTCATTCCAGACTCGTTTGAAGTTGAAAACAACTTGTAGCTTCATTTTCGGTTGTTTAAAATTAGAACCAACTTGTAGTTTCATTCTTGACTCGTTTGAGCCGGAAACAACTTGTTGCTTTATTATTGGCTAGATTGAATTTGGAAACAACTTGTAGCTTCATTTTCGGTTGTTTAAAATTAGAAGCAACTTGTAGTCATGAGCCCGGAAACAACTTGTTGTAGCTTCATTCCAGACTCGTTTGAAGTTGAAAACAACTTGTAGCTTCATTTTCGGTTGTTTAAAATTAGAACCAACTTGTAGTTTCATTCTTGACTCGTTTGAGCCGGAAACAACTTGTTGCTTTATTATTGGCTAGATTGAATTTGAAAACAACTTGTAGCTTCATTTTCGGTTGTTTAAAATTAGAAGCAACTTGTAGTCGTTTGAGCCCGGAAACAACTTGTTGTAGCTTCATTCCAGACTCGTTTGAAGTTGAAAACAACTTGTAGCTTCATTTTCGGTTGTTTAAAATTAGAACCAACTTGTAGTTTCATTCTTGACTCGTTTGAGCCGGAAACAACTTGTTGCTTTATTATTGGCTAGATTGAATTTGGAAACAACTTGTAGCTTGATTTTCGGTTGTTTAAAATTAGAATGAACTTGTAGTTTCATTCATGACTCGTTTGAGCCCGGAAACAACTTGTTGCTTCATTATTGGCTAGATTGAAGTTGGAAGCAACTTGTAGCTTCATTCCAGACTCGTTTGAAGTTGAAAACAACTTGTAGCTTCATTTTCGGTTGTTTAAAATTAGAACCAACTTGTAGTTTCATTCTTGACTCGTTTGAGCCGGAAACAACTTGTTGCTTTATTATTGGCTAGATTGAATTTGGAAACAACTTGTAGCTTCATTTTCGGTTGTTTAAAATTAGAATCAACTTGTAGTTTCATTCTTGACTCGTTTGAGCCCGGAAACAACTTGTTGCTTCATTATTGGCTAGATTGAAGTTGGAAGCAACTTGTAGCTTCATTCCAGACTCGTTTGAAGTTGGAAAACAACTTGTAGCTTCATTTTCGGTTGTTTAAAATTAGAACCAACTTGTAGTTTCATTCTTGACTCGTTTGAGCCGGAAACAACTTGTTGCTTTATTATTGGCTAGATTGAATTTGGAAACAACTTGTAGCTTCATTTTCGGTTGTTTAAAATTAGAATCAACTTGTAGTTTCATTCTTGACTCGTTTGAGCCCGGAAACAACTTGTTGCTTCATTATTGGCTAGATTGAAGTTGGAAGCAACTTGTAGCTTCATTCCAGACTCGTTTGAAGTTGAAAACAACTTGTAGCTTCATTTTCGGTTGTTTAAAATTAGAACCAACTTGTAGTTTCATTCTTGACTCGTTTGAGCCGGAAACAACTTGTTGCTTTATTATTGGCTAGATTGAATTTGGAAACAACTTGTAGCTTCATTTTCGGTTGTTTAAAATTAGAATCAACTTGTAGTTTCATTCTTGACTCGTTTGAGCCCGGAAACAACTTGTTGCTTCATTATTGGCTAGATTGAAGTTGGAAGCAACTTGTAGCTTCATTCCAGACTCGTTTGAAGTTGAAAACAACTTGTAGCTTCATTTTCGGTTGTTTAAAATTAGAACCAACTTGTAGTTTCATTCTTGACTCGTTTGAGCCGGAAACAACTTGTTGCTTTATGAGGCTAGATTAAATTTGGAAACAACTTGTAGCTTTATTTTCGGTTGTTTAAAATTAGAATCAACTTGTAGTTTCATTCTTGACTCGTTTGAGCCCGGAAACAACTTGTTGCTTCATTATTGGCTAGATTGAAGTTGGAAGCAACTTGTAGCTTCATTCCAGACTCGTTTGAAGTTGAAAACAACTTGTAGCTTCATTTTCGGTTGTTTAAAATTAGAACCAACTTGTAGTTTCATTCTTGACTCGTTTGAGCCGGAAACAACTTGTTGCTTTATTATTGGCTAGATTGAATTTGGAAACAACTTGTAGCTTCATTTTCGGTTGTTTAAAATTAGAATCAACTTGTAGTTTCATTCTTGACTCGTTTGAGCCCGGAAACAACTTGTTGCTTCATTATTGGCTAGATTGAAGTTGGAAGCAACTTGTAGCTTCATTCCAGACTCGTTTGAAGTTGAAAACAACTTGTAGCTTCATTTTCGGTTGTTTAAAATTAGAACCAACTTGTAGTTTCATTCTTGACTCGTTTGAGCCGGAAACAACTTGTTGCTTTATTATTGGCTAGATTGAATTTGGAAACAACTTGTAGCTTCATTTTCGGTTGTTTAAAATTAGAAGCAACTTGTAGTCGTTTGAGCCCGGAAACAACTTGTTGTAGCTTCATTCCAGACTCGTTTGAAGTTGAAAACAACTTGTTGCTTCATTTTCGGTTGTTTAAAATTAGAACCAACTTGTAGTTTCATTCTTGACTCGTTTGAGCCGGAAACAACTTGTTGCTTTATTATTGGCTAGATTGAATTTGAAACAACTTGTAGCTTCATTTTCGGTTGTTTAAAATTAGAAGCAACTTGTAGTCGTTTGAGCCCGGAAACAACTTGTTGTAGCTTCATTCCAGACTCGTTTGAAGTTGAAAACAACTTGTAGCTTCATTTTCGGTTGTTTAAAATTAGAACCAACTTGTAGTTTCATTCTTGACTCGTTTGAGCCGGAAACAACTTGTTGCTTTATTATTGGCTAGATTGAATTTGGAAACAACTTGTAGCTTCATTTTCGGTTGTTTAAAATTAGAATCAACTTGTAGTTTCATTCTGACTCGTTTGAGCCCGGAAACAACTTGTTGCTTCATTATTGGCTAGATTGAAGTTGGAAGCAACTTGTAGCTTCATTCCAGACTCGTTTGAAGTTGAAAACAACTTGTAGCTTCATTTTCGGTTGTTTAAAATTAGAACCAACTTGTAGTTTCATTCTTGACTCGTTTGAGCCGGAAACAACTTGTTGCTTTATTATTGGCTAGATTGAATTTGGAAACAACTTGTAGCTTCATTTTCGGTTGTTTAAAATTAGAATCAACTTGTAGTTTCATTCTTGACTCGTTTGAGCCCGGAAACAACTTGTTGCTTCATTATTGGCTAGATTGAAGTTGGAAGCAACTTGTAGCTTCATTCCAGACTCGTTTGAAGTTGAAAACAACTTGTAGCTTCATTTTCGGTTGTTTAAAATTAGAACCAACTTGTAGTTTCATTCTTGACTCGTTTGAGCCGGAAACAACTTGTTGCTTTATTATTGGCTAGATTGAATTTGGAAACAACTTGTAGCTTCATTTTCGGTTGTTTAAAATTAGAATCAACTTGTAGTTTCTTCTTGACTCGTTTGAGCCCGGAAACAACTTGTTGCTTCATTATTGGCTAGATTGAAGTTGGAAGCAACTTGTAGCTTCATTCCAGACTCGTTTGAAGTTGAAAACAACTTGTAGCTTCATTTTCGGTTGTTTAAAATTAGAACCAACTTGTAGTTTCATTCTTGACTCGTTTGAGCCGGAAACAACTTGTTGCTTTATTATTGGCTAGATTGAATTTGGAAACAACTTGTAGCTTCATTTTCGGTTGTTTAAAATTAGAAGCAACTTGTAGTCGTTTGAGCCCGGAAACAACTTGTTGTAGCTTCATTCCAGACTCGTTTGAAGTTGAAAACAACTTGTAGCTTCATTTTCGGTTGTTTAAAATTAGAACCAACTTGTAGTTTCATTCTTGACTCGTTTGAGCCGGAAACAACTTGTTGCTTTATTATTGGCTAGATTGAATTTGAAAACAACTTGTAGCTTCATTTTCGGTTGTTTAAAATTAGAAGCAACTTGTAGTCGTTTGAGCCCGGAAACAACTTGTTGTAGCTTCATTCCAGACTCGTTTGAAGTTGAAAACAACTTGTAGCTTCATTTTCGGTTGTTTAAAATTAGAACCAACTTGTAGTTTCATTCTTGACTCGTTTGAGCCGGAAACAACTTGTTGCTTTATTATTGGCTAGATTGAATTTGGAAACAACTTGTAGCTTCATTTTCGGTTGTTTAAAATTAGAATGAACTTGTAGTTTCATTCATGACTCGTTTGAGCCCGGAAACAACTTGTTGCTTCATTATTGGCTAGATTGAAGTTGGAAGCAACTTGTAGCTTCATTCCAGACTCGTTTGAAGTTGAAAACAACTTGTAGCTTCATTTTCGGTTGTTTAAAATTAGAACCAACTTGTAGTTTCATTCTTGACTCGTTTGAGCCGGAAACAACTTGTTGCTTTATTATTGGCTAGATTGAATTTGGAAACAACTTGTAGCTTCATTTTCGGTTGTTTAAAATTAGAATCAACTTGTAGTTTCATTCTTGACTCGTTTGAGCCCGGAAACAACTTGTTGCTTCATTATTGGCTAGATTGAAGTTGGAAGCAACTTGTAGCTTCATTCCAGACTCGTTTGAAGTTGAAAACAACTTGTAGCTTCATTTTCGGTTGTTTAAAATTAGAACCAACTTGTAGTTTCATTCTTGACTCGTTTGAGCCGGAAACAACTTGTTGCTTTATTAGGCTAGATTGAATTTGGAAACAACTTGTAGCTTTATTTTCGGTTGTTTAAAATTAGAATCAACTTGTAGTTTCATTCTTGACTCGTTTGAGCCCGGAAACAACTTGTTGCTTCATTATTGGCTAGATTGAAGTTGGAAGCAACTTGTAGCTTCATTCCAGACTCGTTTGAAGTTGAAAACAACTTGTAGCTTCATTTTCGGTTGTTTAAAATTAGAACCAACTTGTAGTTTCATTCTTGACTCGTTTGAGCCGGAAACAACTTGTTGCTTTATTATTGGCTAGATTGAATTTGGAAACAACTTGTAGCTTCATTTTCGGTTGTTTAAAATTAGAAGCAACTTGTAGTCGTTTGAGCCCGGAAACAACTTGTTGTAGCTTCATTCCAGACTCGTTTGAAGTTGAAAACAACTTGTAGCTTCATTTTCGGTTGTTTAAAATTAGAACCAACTTGTAGTTTCATTCTTGACTCGTTTGAGCCGGAAACAACTTGTTGCTTTATTATTGGCTAGATTGAATTTGAAACAACTTGTAGCTTCATTTTCGGTTGTTTAAAATTAGAAGCAACTTGTAGTCGTTTGAGCCCGGAAACAACTTGTTGTAGCTTCATTCCAGACTCGTTTGAAGTTGAAAACAACTTGTAGCTTCATTTTCGGTTGTTTAAAATTAGAACCAACTTGTAGTTTCATTCTTGACTCGTTTGAGCCGGAAACAACTTGTTGCTTTATTATTGGCTAGATTGAATTTGGAAACAACTTGTAGCTTCATTTTCGGTTGTTTAAAATTAGAATCAACTTGTAGTTTCATTCTTGACTCGTTTGAGCCCGGAAACAACTTGTTGCTTCATTATTGGCTAGATTGAAGTTGGAAGCAACTTGTAGCTTCATTCCAGACTCGTTTGAAGTTGAAAACAACTTGTAGCTTCATTTTCGGTTGTTTAAAATTAGAACCAACTTGTAGTTTCATTCTTGACTCGTTTGAGCCGGAAACAACTTGTTGCTTTATTATTGGCTAGATTGAATTTGGAAACAACTTGTAGCTTCATTTTCGGTTGTTTAAAATTAGAAGCAACTTGTAGTCGTTTGAGCCCGGAAACAACTTGTTGTAGCTTCATTCCAGACTCGTTTGAAGTTGAAAACAACTTGTTGCTTCATTTTCGGTTGTTTAAAATTAGAACCAACTTGTAGTTTCATTCTTGACTCGTTTGAGCCGGAAACAACTTGTTGCTTTATTATTGGCTAGATTGAATTTGAAAACAACTTGTAGCTTCATTTTCGGTTGTTTAAAATTAGAAGCAACTTGTAGTCGTTTGAGCCCGGAAACAACTTGTTGTAGCTTCATTCCAGACTCGTTTGAAGTTGAAAACAACTTGTAGCTTCATTTTCGGTTGTTTAAAATTAGAACCAACTTGTAGTTTCATTCTTGACTCGTTTGAGCCGGAAACAACTTGTTGCTTTATTATTGGCTAGATTGAATTTGGAAACAACTTGTAGCTTCATTTTCGGTTGTTTAAAATTAGAATCAACTTGTAGTTTCATTCTGACTCGTTTGAGCCCGGAAACAACTTGTTGCTTCATTATTGGCTAGATTGAAGTTGGAAGCAACTTGTAGCTTCATTCCAGACTCGTTTGAAGTTGAAAACAACTTGTAGCTTCATTTTCGGTTGTTTAAAATTAGAACCAACTTGTAGTTTCATTCTTGACTCGTTTGAGCCGGAAACAACTTGTTGCTTTATTATTGGCTAGATTGAATTTGGAAACAACTTGTAGCTTCATTTTCGGTTGTTTAAAATTAGAAGCAACTTGTAGTCGTTTGAGCCCGGAAACAACTTGTTGTAGCTTCATTCCAGACTCGTTTGAAGTTGAAAACAACTTGTAGCTTCATTTTCGGTTGTTTAAAATTAGAACCAACTTGTAGTTTCATTCTTGACTCGTTTGAGCCGGAAACAACTTGTTGCTTTATTATTGGCTAGATTGAATTTGAAAACAACTTGTAGCTTCATTTTCGGTTGTTTAAAATTAGAAGCAACTTGTAGTCGTTTGAGCCCGGAAACAACTTGTTGTAGCTTCATTCCAGACTCGTTTGAAGTTGAAAACAACTTGTAGCTTCATTTTCGGTTGTTTAAAATTAGAACCAACTTGTAGTTTCATTCTTGACTCGTTTGAGCCGGAAACAACTTGTTGCTTTATTATTGGCTAGATTGAATTTGGAAACAACTTGTAGCTTCATTTTCGGTTGTTTAAAATTAGAATGAACTTGTAGTTTCATTCATGACTCGTTTGAGCCCGGAAACAACTTGTTGCTTCATTATTGGCTAGATTGAAGTTGGAAGCAACTTGTAGCTTCATTCCAGACTCGTTTGAAGTTGAAAACAACTTGTAGCTTCATTTTCGGTTGTTTAAAATTAGAACCAACTTGTAGTTTCATTCTTGACTCGTTTGAGCCGGAAACAACTTGTTGCTTTATTATTGGCTAGATTGAATTTGGAAACAACTTGTAGCTTCATTTTCGGTTGTTTAAAATTAGAATCAACTTGTAGTTTCATTCTTGACTCGTTTGAGCCCGGAAACAACTTGTTGCTTCATTATTGGCTAGATTGAAGTTGGAAGCAACTTGTAGCTTCATTCCAGACTCGTTTGAAGTTGGAAAACAACTTGTAGCTTCATTTTCGGTTGTTTAAAATTAGAACCAACTTGTAGTTTCATTCTTGACTCGTTTGAGCCGGAAACAACTTGTTGCTTTATTATTGGCTAGATTGAATTTGGAAACAACTTGTAGCTTCATTTTCGGTTGTTTAAAATTAGAATCAACTTGTAGTTTCATTCTTGACTCGTTTGAGCCCGGAAACAACTTGTTGCTTCATTATTGGCTAGATTGAAGTTGGAAGCAACTTGTAGCTTCATTCCAGACTCGTTTGAAGTTGAAAACAACTTGTAGCTTTATTTTCGGTTGTTTAAAATTAGAACCAACTTGTAGTTTCATTCTTGACTCGTTTGAGCCGGAAACAACTTGTTGCTTTATTATTGGCTAGATTGAATTTGGAAACAACTTGTAGCTTCATTTTCGGTTGTTTAAAATTAGAAGCAACTTGTAGTCGTTTGAGCCCGGAAACAACTTGTTGTAGCTTCATTCCAGACTCGTTTGAAGTTGAAAACAACTTGTTGCTTCATTTTCGGTTGTTTAAAATTAGAACCAACTTGTAGTTTCATTCTTGACTCGTTTGAGCCGGAAACAACTTGTTGCTTTATTATTGGCTAGATTGAATTTGGAAACAACTTGTAGCTTCATTTTCGGTTGTTTAAAATTAGAAGCAACTTGTAGTCGTTTGAGCCCGGAAACAACTTGTTGTAGCTTCATTCCAGACTCGTTTGAAGTTGAAAACAACTTGTAGCTTCATTTTCGGTTGTTTAAAATTAGAACCAACTTGTAGTTTCATTCTTGACTCGTTTGAGCCGGAAACAACTTGTTGCTTTATTATTGGCTAGATTGAATTTGGAAACAACTTGTAGCTTCATTTTCGGTTGTTTAAAATTAGAATCAACTTGTAGTTTCATTCTTGACTCGTTTGAGCCCGGAAACAACTTGTTGCTTCATTATTGGCTAGATTGAAGTTGGAAGCAACTTGTAGCTTCATTCCAGACTCGTTTGAAGTTGAAAACAACTTGTAGCTTCATTTTCGGTTGTTTAAAATTAGAACCAACTTGTAGTTTCATTCTTGACTCGTTTGAGCCGGAAACAACTTGTTGCTTTATTATTGGCTAGATTGAATTTGGAAACAACTTGTAGCTTCATTTTCGGTTGTTTAAAATTAGAAGCAACTTGTAGTCGTTTGAGCCCGGAAACAACTTGTTGTAGCTTCATTCCAGACTCGTTTGAAGTTGAAAACAACTTGTTGCTTCATTTTCGGTTGTTTAAAATTAGAACCAACTTGTAGTTTCATTCTTGACTCGTTTGAGCCGGAAACAACTTGTTGCTTTATTATTGGCTAGATTGAATTTGAAACAACTTGTAGCTTCATTTTCGGTTGTTTAAAATTAGAAGCAACTTGTAGTCGTTTGAGCCCGGAAACAACTTGTTGTAGCTTCATTCCAGACTCGTTTGAAGTTGAAAACAACTTGTAGCTTCATTTTCGGTTGTTTAAAATTAGAACCAACTTGTAGTTTCATTCTTGACTCGTTTGAGCCGGAAACAACTTGTTGCTTTATTATTGGCTAGATTGAATTTGGAAACAACTTGTAGCTTCATTTTCGGTTGTTTAAAATTAGAATCAACTTGTAGTTTCATTCATGACTCGTTTGAGCCCGGAAACAACTTGTTGCTTCATTATTGGCTAGATTGAAGTTGGAAGCAACTTGTAGCTTCATTCCAGACTCGTTTGAAGTTGAAAACAACTTGTAGCTTCATTTTCGGTTGTTTAAAATTAGAACCAACTTGTAGTTTCATTCTTGACTCGTTTGAGCCGGAAACAACTTGTTGCTTTATTATTGGCTAGATTGAATTTGGAAACAACTTGTAGCTTCATTTTCGGTTGTTTAAAATTAGAATCAACTTGTAGTTTCATTCTTGACTCGTTTGAGCCCGGAAACAACTTGTTGCTTCATTATTGGCTAGATTGAAGTTGGAAGCAACTTGTAGCTTCATTCCAGACTCGTTTGAAGTTGAAAACAACTTGTAGCTTCATTTTCGGTTGTTTAAAATTAGAACCAACTTGTAGTTTCATTCTTGACTCGTTTGAGCCGGAAACAACTTGTTGCTTTATTATTGGCTAGATTGAATTTGGAAACAACTTGTAGCTTCATTTTCGGTTGTTTAAAATTAGAATCAACTTGTAGTTTCATTCTTGACTCGTTTGAGCCCGGAAACAACTTGTTGCTTCATTATTGGCTAGATTGAAGTTGGAAGCAACTTGTAGCTTCATTCCAGACTCGTTTGAAGTTGAAAACAACTTGTAGCTTCATTTTCGGTTGTTTAAAATTAGAACCAACTTGTAGTTTCATTCTTGACTCGTTTGAGCCGGAAACAACTTGTTGCTTTATTATTGGCTAGATTGAATTTGGAAACAACTTGTAGCTTCATTTTCGGTTGTTTAAAATTAGAATCAACTTGTAGTTTCTTTCTTGACTCGTTTGAGCCCGGAAACAACTTGTTGCTTCATTATTGGCTAGATTGAAGTTGGAAGCAACTTGTAGCTTCATTCCAGACTCGTTTGAAGTTGAAAACAACTTGTAGCTTCATTTTCGGTTGTTTAAAATTAGAACCAACTTGTAGTTTCATTCTTGACTCGTTTGAGCCGGAAACAACTTGTTGCTTTATTATTGGCTAGATTGAATTTGGAAACAACTTGTAGCTTCATTTTCGGTTGTTTAAAATTAGAAGCAACTTGTAGTCGTTTGAGCCCGGAAACAACTTGTTGTAGCTTCATTCCAGACTCGTTTGAAGTTGAAAACAACTTGTAGCTTCATTTTCGGTTGTTTAAAATTAGAACCAACTTGTAGTTTCATTCTTGACTCGTTTGAGCCGGAAACAACTTGTTGCTTTATTATTGGCTAGATTGAATTTGAAAACAACTTGTAGCTTCATTTTCGGTTGTTTAAAATTAGAAGCAACTTGTAGTCGTTTGAGCCCGGAAACAACTTGTTGTAGCTTCATTCCAGACTCGTTTGAAGTTGAAAACAACTTGTAGCTTCATTTTCGGTTGTTTAAAATTAGAACCAACTTGTAGTTTCATTCTTGACTCGTTTGAGCCGGAAACAACTTGTTGCTTTATTATTGGCTAGATTGAATTTGGAAACAACTTGTAGCTTGATTTTCGGTTGTTTAAAATTAGAATGAACTTGTAGTTTCATTCATGACTCGTTTGAGCCCGGAAACAACTTGTTGCTTCATTATTGGCTAGATTGAAGTTGGAAGCAACTTGTAGCTTCATTCCAGACTCGTTTGAAGTTGAAAACAACTTGTAGCTTCATTTTCGGTTGTTTAAAATTAGAACCAACTTGTAGTTTCATTCTTGACTCGTTTGAGCCGGAAACAACTTGTTGCTTTATTATTGGCTAGATTGAATTTGGAAACAACTTGTAGCTTCATTTTCGGTTGTTTAAAATTAGAATCAACTTGTAGTTTCATTCTTGACTCGTTTGAGCCCGGAAACAACTTGTTGCTTCATTATTGGCTAGATTGAAGTTGGAAGCAACTTGTAGCTTCATTCCAGACTCGTTTGAAGTTGAAAACAACTTGTAGCTTCATTTTCGGTTGTTTAAAATTAGAACCAACTTGTAGTTTCATTCTTGACTCGTTTGAGCCGGAAACAACTTGTTGCTTTATTATTGGCTAGATTGAATTTGGAAACAACTTGTAGCTTCATTTTCGGTTGTTTAAAATTAGAATCAACTTGTAGTTTCATTCTTGACTCGTTTGAGCCCGGAAACAACTTGTTGCTTCATTATTGGCTAGATTGAAGTTGGAAGCAACTTGTAGCTTCATTCCAGACTCGTTTGAAGTTGAAAACAACTTGTAGCTTCATTTTCGGTTGTTTAAAATTAGAACCAACTTGTAGTTTCATTCTTGACTCGTTTGAGCCGGAAACAACTTGTTGCTTTATTATTGGCTAGATTGAATTTGGAAACAACTTGTAGCTTCATTTTCGGTTGTTTAAAATTAGAAGCAACTTGTAGTCGTTTGAGCCCGGAAACAACTTGTTGTAGCTTCATTCCAGACTCGTTTGAAGTTGAAAACAACTTGTAGCTTCATTTTCGGTTGTTTAAAATTAGAACCAACTTGTAGTTTCATTCTTGACTCGTTTGAGCCGGAAACAACTTGTTGCTTTATTATTGGCTAGATTGAATTTGGAAACAACTTGTAGCTTCATTTTCGGTTGTTTAAAATTAGAAGCAACTTGTAGTCGTTTGAGCCCGGAAACAACTTGTTGTAGCTTCATTCCAGACTCGTTTGAAGTTGAAAACAACTTGTAGCTTCATTTTCGGTTGTTTAAAATTAGAACCAACTTGTAGTTTCATTCTTGACTCGTTTGAGCCGGAAACAACTTGTTGCTTTATTATTGGCTAGATTGAATTTGGAAACAACTTGTAGCTTCATTTTCGGTTGTTTAAAATTAGAATGAACTTGTAGTTTCATTCATGACTCGTTTGAGCCCGGAAACAACTTGTTGCTTCATTATTGGCTAGATTGAAGTTGGAAGCAACTTGTAGCTTCATTCCAGACTCGTTTGAAGTTGAAAACAACTTGTAGCTTCATTTTCGGTTGTTTAAAATTAGAACCAACTTGTAGTTTCATTCTTGACTCGTTTGAGCCGGAAACAACTTGTTGCTTTATTATTGGCTAGATTGAATTTGGAAACAACTTGTAGCTTCATTTTCGGTTGTTTAAAATTAGAATCAACTTGTAGTTTCATTCTTGACTCGTTTGAGCCCGGAAACAACTTGTTGCTTCATTATTGGCTAGATTGAAGTTGGAAGCAACTTGTAGCTTCATTCCAGACTCGTTTGAAGTTGAAACAACTTGTAGCTTCATTTTCGGTTGTTTAAAATTAGAACCAACTTGTAGTTTCATTCTTGACTCGTTTGAGCCGGAAACAACTTGTTGCTTTATTATTGGCTAGATTGAATTTGGAAACAACTTGTAGCTTCATTTTCGGTTGTTTAAAATTAGAATCAACTTGTAGTTTCATTCTTGACTCGTTTGAGCCCGGAAACAACTTGTTGCTTCATTATTGGCTAGATTGAAGTTGGAAGCAACTTGTAGCTTCATTCCAGACTCGTTTGAAGTTGAAAACAACTTGTAGCTTCATTTTCGGTTGTTTAAAATTAGAACCAACTTGTAGTTTCATTCTTGACTCGTTTGAGCCGGAAACAACTTGTTGCTTTATTATTGGCTAGATTGAATTTGGAAACAACTTGTAGCTTCATTTTCGGTTGTTTAAAATTAGAATCAACTTGTAGTTTCTTTCTTGACTCGTTTGAGCCCGGAAACAACTTGTTGCTTCATTATTGGCTAGATTGAAGTTGGAAGCAACTTGTAGCTTCATTCCAGACTCGTTTGAAGTTGAAAACAACTTGTAGCTTCATTTTCGGTTGTTTAAAATTAGAACCAACTTGTAGTTTCATTCTTGACTCGTTTGAGCCGGAAACAACTTGTTGCTTTATTATTGGCTAGATTGAATTTGGAAACAACTTGTAGCTTCATTTTCGGTTGTTTAAAATTAGAAGCAACTTGTAGTCGTTTGAGCCCGGAAACAACTTGTTGTAGCTTCATTCCAGACTCGTTTGAAGTTGAAAACAACTTGTAGCTTCATTTTCGGTTGTTTAAAATTAGAACCAACTTGTAGTTTCATTCTTGACTCGTTTGAGCCGGAAACAACTTGTTGCTTTATTATTGGCTAGATTGAATTTGAAACAACTTGTAGCTTCATTTTCGGTTGTTTAAAATTAGAAGCAACTTGTAGTCGTTTGAGCCCGGAAACAACTTGTTGTAGCTTCATTCCAGACTCGTTTGAAGTTGAAAACAACTTGTAGCTTCATTTTCGGTTGTTTAAAATTAGAACCAACTTGTAGTTTCATTCTTGACTCGTTTGAGCCGGAAACAACTTGTTGCTTTATTATTGGCTAGATTGAATTTGGAAACAACTTGTAGCTTCATTTTCGGTTGTTTAAAATTAGAATCAACTTGTAGTTTCATTCTTGACTCGTTTGAGCCCGGAAACAACTTGTTGCTTCATTATTGGCTAGATTGAAGTTGGAAGCAACTTGTAGCTTCATTCCAGACTCGTTTGAAGTTGAAAACAACTTGTAGCTTCATTTTCGGTTGTTTAAAATTAGAACCAACTTGTAGTTTCATTCTTGACTCGTTTGAGCCGGAAACAACTTGTTGCTTTATTATTGGCTAGATTGAATTTGGAAACAACTTGTAGCTTCATTTTCGGTTGTTTAAAATTAGAAGCAACTTGTAGTCGTTTGAGCCCGGAAACAACTTGTTGTAGCTTCATTCCAGACTCGTTTGAAGTTGAAAACAACTTGTAGCTTCATTTTCGGTTGTTTAAAATTAGAACCAACTTGTAGTTTCATTCTTGACTCGTTTGAGCCGGAAACAACTTGTTGCTTTATTATTGGCTAGATTGAATTTGGAAACAACTTGTAGCTTCATTTTCGGTTGTTTAAAATTAGAAGCAACTTGTAGTCGTTTGAGCCCGGAAACAACTTGTTGTAGCTTCATTCCAGACTCGTTTGAAGTTGAAAACAACTTGTAGCTTCATTTTCGGTTGTTTAAAATTAGAACCAACTTGTAGTTTCATTCTTGACTCGTTTGAGCCGGAAACAACTTGTTGCTTTATTATTGGCTAGATTGAATTTGGAAACAACTTGTAGCTTCATTTTCGGTTGTTTAAAATTAGAATCAACTTGTAGTTTCATTCTTGACTCGTTTGAGCCCGGAAACAACTTGTTGCTTCATTATTGGCTAGATTGAAGTTGGAAGCAACTTGTAGCTTCATTCCAGACTCGTTTGAAGTTGAAAACAACTTGTAGCTTCATTTTCGGTTGTTTAAAATTAGAACCAACTTGTAGTTTCATTCTTGACTCGTTTGAGCCGGAAACAACTTGTTGCTTTATTATTGGCTAGATTGAATTTGGAAACAACTTGTAGCTTCATTTTCGGTTGTTTAAAATTAGAATCAACTTGTAGTTTCATTCTTGACTCGTTTGAGCCCGGAAACAACTTGTTGCTTCATTATTGGCTAGATTGAAGTTGGAAGCAACTTGTAGCTTCATTCCAGACTCGTTTGAAGTTGAAAACAACTTGTAGCTTCATTTTCGGTTGTTTAAAATTAGAACCAACTTGTAGTTTCATTCTTGACTCGTTTGAGCCGGAAACAACTTGTTGCTTTATTATTGGCTAGATTGAATTTGGAAACAACTTGTAGCTTCATTTTCGGTTGTTTAAAATTAGAATCAACTTGTAGTTTCATTCTTGACTCGTTTGAGCCCGGAAACAACTTGTTGCTTCATTATTGGCTAGATTGAAGTTGGAAGCAACTTGTAGCTTCATTCCAGACTCGTTTGAAGTTGAAAACAACTTGTAGCTTCATTTTCGGTTGTTTAAAATTAGAACCAACTTGTAGTTTCATTCTTGACTCGTTTGAGCCGGAAACAACTTGTTGCTTTATTATTGGCTAGATTGAATTTGGAAACAACTTGTAGCTTCATTTTCGGTTGTTTAAAATTAGAAGCAACTTGTAGTCGTTTGAGCCCGGAAACAACTTGTTGTAGCTTCATTCCAGACTCGTTTGAAGTTGAAAACAACTTGTAGCTTCATTTTCGGTTGTTTAAAATTAGAACCAACTTGTAGTTTCATTCTTGACTCGTTTGAGCCGGAAACAACTTGTTGCTTTATTATTGGCTAGATTGAATTTGGAAACAACTTGTAGCTTGATTTTCGGTTGTTTAAAATTAGAATGAACTTGTAGTTTCATTCATGACTCGTTTGAGCCCGGAAACAACTTGTTGCTTCATTATTGGCTAGATTGAAGTTGGAAGCAACTTGTAGCTTCATTCCAGACTCGTTTGAAGTTGAAAACAACTTGTAGCTTCATTTTCGGTTGTTTAAAATTAGAACCAACTTGTAGTTTCATTCTTGACTCGTTTGAGCCGGAAACAACTTGTTGCTTTATTATTGGCTAGATTGAATTTGGAAACAACTTGTAGCTTCATTTTCGGTTGTTTAAAATTAGAATCAACTTGTAGTTTCATTCTTGACTCGTTTGAGCCCGGAAACAACTTGTTGCTTCATTATTGGCTAGATTGAAGTTGGAAGCAACTTGTAGCTTCATTCCAGACTCGTTTGAAGTTGAAACAACTTGTAGCTTCATTTTCGGTTGTTTAAAATTAGAACCAACTTGTAGTTTCATTCTTGACTCGTTTGAGCCGGAAACAACTTGTTGCTTTATTATTGGCTAGATTGAATTTGGAAACAACTTGTAGCTTCATTTTCGGTTGTTTAAAATTAGAATCAACTTGTAGTTTCATTCTTGACTCGTTTGAGCCCGGAAACAACTTGTTGCTTCATTATTGGCTAGATTGAAGTTGGAAGCAACTTGTAGCTTCATTCCAGACTCGTTTGAAGTTGAAAACAACTTGTAGCTTCATTTTCGGTTGTTTAAAATTAGAACCAACTTGTAGTTTCATTCTTGACTCGTTTGAGCCGGAAACAACTTGTTGCTTTATTATTGGCTAGATTGAATTTGGAAACAACTTGTAGCTTCATTTTCGGTTGTTTAAAATTAGAATCAACTTGTAGTTTCATTCTTGACTCGTTTGAGCCCGGAAACAACTTGTTGCTTCATTATTGGCTAGATTGAAGTTGGAAGCAACTTGTAGCTTCATTCCAGACTCGTTTGAAGTTGAAAACAACTTGTAGCTTCATTTTCGGTTGTTTAAAATTAGAACCAACTTGTAGTTTCATTCTTGACTCGTTTGAGCCGGAAACAACTTGTTGCTTTATTATTGGCTAGATTGAATTTGGAAACAACTTGTAGCTTCATTTTCGGTTGTTTAAAATTAGAAGCAACTTGTAGTCGTTTGAGCCCGGAAACAACTTGTTGTAGCTTCATTCCAGACTCGTTTGAAGTTGAAAACAACTTGTAGCTTCATTTTCGGTTGTTTAAAATTAGAACCAACTTGTAGTTTCATTCTTGACTCGTTTGAGCCGGAAACAACTTGTTGCTTTATTATTGGCTAGATTGAATTTGGAAACAACTTGTAGCTTCATTTTCGGTTGTTTAAAATTAGAATCAACTTGTAGTTTCATTCTTGACTCGTTTGAGCCCGGAAACAACTTGTTGCTTCATTATTGGCTAGATTGAAGTTGGAAGCAACTTGTAGCTTCATTCCAGACTCGTTTGAAGTTGAAAACAACTTGTAGCTTCATTTTCGGTTGTTTAAAATTAGAACCAACTTGTAGTTTCATTCTTGACTCGTTTGAGCCGGAAACAACTTGTTGCTTTATTATTGGCTAGATTGAATTTGGAAACAACTTGTAGCTTCATTTTCGGTTGTTTAAAATTAGAATCAACTTGTAGTTTCATTCTTGACTCGTTTGAGCCCGGAAACAACTTGTTGCTTCATTATTGGCTAGATTGAAGTTGGAAGCAACTTGTAGCTTCATTCCAGACTCGTTTGAAGTTGAAAACAACTTGTAGCTTCATTTTCGGTTGTTTAAAATTAGAACCAACTTGTAGTTTCATTCTTGACTCGTTTGAGCCGGAAACAACTTGTTGCTTTATTATTGGCTAGATTGAATTTGGAAACAACTTGTAGCTTCATTTTCGGTTGTTTAAAATTAGAATCAACTTGTAGTTTCATTCTTGACTCGTTTGAGCCCGGAAACAACTTGTTGCTTCATTATTGGCTAGATTGAAGTTGGAAGCAACTTGTAGCTTCATTCCAGACTCGTTTGAAGTTGAAAACAACTTGTAGCTTCATTTTCGGTTGTTTAAAATTAGAACCAACTTGTAGTTTCATTCTTGACTCGTTTGAGCCGGAAACAACTTGTTGCTTTATTATTGGCTAGATTGAATTTGGAAACAACTTGTAGCTTCATTTTCGGTTGTTTAAAATTAGAAGCAACTTGTAGTCGTTTGAGCCCGGAAACAACTTGTTGTAGCTTCATTCCAGACTCGTTTGAAGTTGAAAACAACTTGTAGCTTCATTTTCGGTTGTTTAAAATTAGAACCAACTTGTAGTTTCATTCTTGACTCGTTTGAGCCGGAAACAACTTGTTGCTTTATTATTGGCTAGATTGAATTTGGAAACAACTTGTAGCTTCATTTTCGGTTGTTTAAAATTAGAAGCAACTTGTAGTCGTTTGAGCCCGGAAACAACTTGTTGTAGCTTCATTCCAGACTCGTTTGAAGTTGAAAACAACTTGTAGCTTCATTTTCGGTTGTTTAAAATTAGAACCAACTTGTAGTTTCATTCTTGACTCGTTTGAGCCGGAAACAACTTGTTGCTTTATTATTGGCTAGATTGAATTTGGAAACAACTTGTAGCTTCATTTTCGGTTGTTTAAAATTAGAATCAACTTGTAGTTTCATTCTTGACTCGTTTGAGCCCGGAAACAACTTGTTGCTTCATTATTGGCTAGATTGAAGTTGGAAGCAACTTGTAGCTTCATTCCAGACTCGTTTGAAGTTGAAAACAACTTGTAGCTTCATTTTCGGTTGTTTAAAATTAGAACCAACTTGTAGTTTCATTCTTGACTCGTTTGAGCCGGAAACAACTTGTTGCTTTATTATTGGCTAGATTGAATTTGGAAACAACTTGTAGCTTCATTTTCGGTTGTTTAAAATTAGAATCAACTTGTAGTTTCATTCTTGACTCGTTTGAGCCCGGAAACAACTTGTTGCTTCATTATTGGCTAGATTGAAGTTGGAAGCAACTTGTAGCTTCATTCCAGACTCGTTTGAAGTTGGAAACAACTTGTAGCTTCATTTTCGGTTGTTTAAAATTAGAACCAACTTGTAGTTTCATTCTTGACTCGTTTGAGCCGGAAACAACTTGTTGCTTTATTATTGGCTAGATTGAATTTGGAAACAACTTGTAGCTTCATTTTCGGTTGTTTAAAATTAGAATCAACTTGTAGTTTCATTCTTGACTCGTTTGAGCCCGGAAACAACTTGTTGCTTCATTATTGGCTAGATTGAAGTTGGAAGCAACTTGTAGCTTCATTCCAGACTCGTTTGAAGTTGAAAACAACTTGTAGCTTCATTTTCGGTTGTTTAAAATTAGAACCAACTTGTAGTTTCATTCTTGACTCGTTTGAGCCGGAAACAACTTGTTGCTTTATTATTGGCTAGATTGAATTTGGAAACAACTTGTAGCTTCATTTTCGGTTGTTTAAAATTAGAATCAACTTGTAGTTTCATTCTTGACTCGTTTGAGCCCGGAAACAACTTGTTGCTTCATTATTGGCTAGATTGAAGTTGGAAGCAACTTGTAGCTTCATTCCAGACTCGTTTGAAGTTGAAAACAACTTGTAGCTTCATTTTCGGTTGTTTAAAATTAGAACCAACTTGTAGTTTCATTCTTGACTCGTTTGAGCCGGAAACAACTTGTTGCTTTATTATTGGCTAGATTGAATTTGGAAACAACTTGTAGCTTCATTTTCGGTTGTTTAAAATTAGAAGCAACTTGTAGTCGTTTGAGCCCGGAAACAACTTGTTGTAGCTTCATTCCAGACTCGTTTGAAGTTGAAAACAACTTGTAGCTTCATTTTCGGTTGTTTAAAATTAGAACCAACTTGTAGTTTCATTCTTGACTCGTTTGAGCCGGAAACAACTTGTTGCTTTATTATTGGCTAGATTGAATTTGAAAACAACTTGTAGCTTCATTTTCGGTTGTTTAAAATTAGAAGCAACTTGTAGTCGTTTGAGCCCGGAAACAACTTGTTGTAGCTTCATTCCAGACTCGTTTGAAGTTGAAAACAACTTGTAGCTTCATTTTCGGTTGTTTAAAATTAGAACCAACTTGTAGTTTCATTCTTGACTCGTTTGAGCCGGAAACAACTTGTTGCTTTATTATTGGCTAGATTGAATTTGGAAACAACTTGTAGCTTCATTTTCGGTTGTTTAAAATTAGAAGCAACTTGTAGTCGTTTGAGCCCGGAAACAACTTGTTGTAGCTTCATTCCAGACTCGTTTGAAGTTGAAAACAACTTGTAGCTTCATTTTCGGTTGTTTAAAATTAGAACCAACTTGTAGTTTCATTCTTGACTCGTTTGAGCCGGAAACAACTTGTTGCTTTATTATTGGCTAGATTGAATTTGAAACAACTTGTAGCTTCATTTTCGGTTGTTTAAAATTAGAAGCAACTTGTAGTCGTTTGAGCCCGGAAACAACTTGTTGTAGCTTCATTCCAGACTCGTTTGAAGTTGAAAACAACTTGTAGCTTCATTTTCGGTTGTTTAAAATTAGAACCAACTTGTAGTTTCATTCTTGACTCGTTTGAGCCGGAAACAACTTGTTGCTTTATTATTGGCTAGATTGAATTTGGAAACAACTTGTAGCTTGATTTTCGGTTGTTTAAAATTAGAATCAACTTGTAGTTTCATTCATGACTCGTTTGAGCCCGGAAACAACTTGTTGCTTCATTATTGGCTAGATTGAAGTTGGAAGCAACTTGTAGCTTCATTCCAGACTCGTTTGAAGTTGAAAACAACTTGTAGCTTCATTTTCGGTTGTTTAAAATTAGAACCAACTTGTAGTTTCATTCTTGACTCGTTTGAGCCGGAAACAACTTGTTGCTTTATTATTGGCTAGATTGAATTTGGAAACAACTTGTAGCTTCATTTTCGGTTGTTTAAAATTAGAATCAACTTGTAGTTTCATTCTTGACTCGTTTGAGCCCGGAAACAACTTGTTGCTTCATTATTGGCTAGATTGAAGTTGGAAGCAACTTGTAGCTTCATTCCAGACTCGTTTGAAGTTGAAAACAACTTGTAGCTTCATTTTCGGTTGTTTAAAATTAGAACCAACTTGTAGTTTCATTCTTGACTCGTTTGAGCCGGAAACAACTTGTTGCTTTATTATTGGCTAGATTGAATTTGGAAACAACTTGTAGCTTCATTTTCGGTTGTTTAAAATTAGAATCAACTTGTAGTTTCATTCTTGACTCGTTTGAGCCCGGAAACAACTTGTTGCTTCATTATTGGCTAGATTGAAGTTGGAAGCAACTTGTAGCTTCATTCCAGACTCGTTTGAAGTTGAAAACAACTTGTAGCTTCATTTTCGGTTGTTTAAAATTAGAACCAACTTGTAGTTTCATTCTTGACTCGTTTGAGCCGGAAACAACTTGTTGCTTTATTATTGGCTAGATTGAATTTGGAAACAACTTGTAGCTTCATTTTCGGTTGTTTAAAATTAGAAGCAACTTGTAGTCGTTTGAGCCCGGAAACAACTTGTTGTAGCTTCATTCCAGACTCGTTTGAAGTTGAAAACAACTTGTAGCTTCATTTTCGGTTGTTTAAAATTAGAACCAACTTGTAGTTTCATTCTTGACTCGTTTGAGCCGGAAACAACTTGTTGCTTTATTATTGGCTAGATTGAATTTGGAAACAACTTGTAGCTTCATTTTCGGTTGTTTAAAATTAGAATCAACTTGTAGTTTCATTCTGACTCGTTTGAGCCCGGAAACAACTTGTTGCTTCATTATTGGCTAGATTGAAGTTGGAAGCAACTTGTAGCTTCATTCCAGACTCGTTTGAAGTTGAAAACAACTTGTAGCTTCATTTTCGGTTGTTTAAAATTAGAACCAACTTGTAGTTTCATTCTTGACTCGTTTGAGCCGGAAACAACTTGTTGCTTTATTATTGGCTAGATTGAATTTGGAAACAACTTGTAGCTTCATTTTCGGTTGTTTAAATTAGAATCAACTTGTAGTTTCATTCTTGACTCGTTTGAGCCCGGAAACAACTTGTTGCTTCATTATTGGCTAGATTGAAGTTGGAAGCAACTTGTAGCTTCATTCCAGACTCGTTTGAAGTTGGAAACAACTTGTAGCTTCATTTTCGGTTGTTTAAAATTAGAACCAACTTGTAGTTTCATTCTTGACTCGTTTGAGCCGGAAACAACTTGTTGCTTTATTATTGGCTAGATTGAATTTGGAAACAACTTGTAGCTTCATTTTCGGTTGTTTAAAATTAGAATCAACTTGTAGTTTCATTCTTGACTCGTTTGAGCCCGGAAACAACTTGTTGCTTCATTATTGGCTAGATTGAAGTTGGAAGCAACTTGTAGCTTCATTCCAGACTCGTTTGAAGTTGAAAACAACTTGTAGCTTCATTTTCGGTTGTTTAAAATTAGAACCAACTTGTAGTTTCATTCTTGACTCGTTTGAGCCGGAAACAACTTGTTGCTTTATTATTGGCTAGATTGAATTTGGAAACAACTTGTAGCTTCATTTTCGGTTGTTTAAAATTAGAATCAACTTGTAGTTTCATTCTTGACTCGTTTGAGCCCGGAAACAACTTGTTGCTTCATTATTGGCTAGATTGAAGTTGGAAGCAACTTGTAGCTTCATTCCAGACTCGTTTGAAGTTGAAAACAACTTGTAGCTTCATTTTCGGTTGTTTAAAATTAGAACCAACTTGTAGTTTCATTCTTGACTCGTTTGAGCCGGAAACAACTTGTTGCTTTATTATTGGCTAGATTGAATTTGGAAACAACTTGTAGCTTCATTTTCGGTTGTTTAAAATTAGAAGCAACTTGTAGTCGTTTGAGCCCGGAAACAACTTGTTGTAGCTTCATTCCAGACTCGTTTGAAGTTGAAAACAACTTGTTGCTTCATTTTCGGTTGTTTAAAATTAGAACCAACTTGTAGTTTCATTCTTGACTCGTTTGAGCCGGAAACAACTTGTTGCTTTATTATTGGCTAGATTGAATTTGAAAACAACTTGTAGCTTCATTTTCGGTTGTTTAAAATTAGAAGCAACTTGTAGTCGTTTGAGCCCGGAAACAACTTGTTGTAGCTTCATTCCAGACTCGTTTGAAGTTGAAAACAACTTGTAGCTTCATTTTCGGTTGTTTAAAATTAGAACCAACTTGTAGTTTCATTCTTGACTCGTTTGAGCCGGAAACAACTTGTTGCTTTATTATTGGCTAGATTGAAGTTGGAAGCAACTTGTAGCTTCATTCCAGACTCGTTTGAAGTTGAAAACAACTTGTAGCTTCATTTTCGGTTGTTTAAAATTAGAACCAACTTGTAGTTTCATTCTTGACTCGTTTGAGCCGGAAACAACTTGTTGCTTTATTATTGGCTAGATTGAATTTGGAAACAACTTGTAGCTTCATTTTCGGTTGTTTAAAATTAGAATCAACTTGTAGTTTCATTCTTGACTCGTTTGAGCCCGGAAACAACTTGTTGCTTCATTATTGGCTAGATTGAAGTTGGAAGCAACTTGTAGCTTCATTCCAGACTCGTTTGAAGTTGAAAACAACTTGTAGCTTCATTTTCGGTTGTTTAAAATTAGAACCAACTTGTAGTTTCATTCTTGACTCGTTTGAGCCGGAAACAACTTGTTGCTTTATTATTGGCTAGATTGAATTTGGAAACAACTTGTAGCTTCATTTTCGGTTGTTTAAAATTAGAATCAACTTGTAGTTTCATTCTTGACTCGTTTGAGCCCGGAAACAACTTGTTGCTTCATTATTGGCTAGATTGAAGTTGGAAGCAACTTGTAGCTTCATTCCAGACTCGTTTGAAGTTGAAAACAACTTGTAGCTTCATTTTCGGTTGTTTAAAATTAGAACCAACTTGTAGTTTCATTCTTGACTCGTTTGAGCCGGAAACAACTTGTTGCTTTATTATTGGCTAGATTGAATTTGGAAACAACTTGTAGCTTCATTTTCGGTTGTTTAAAATTAGAATCAACTTGTAGTTTCATTCTTGACTCGTTTGAGCCCGGAAACAACTTGTTGCTTCATTATTGGCTAGATTGAAGTTGGAAGCAACTTGTAGCTTCATTCCAGACTCGTTTGAAGTTGAAAACAACTTGTAGCTTCATTTTCGGTTGTTTAAAATTAGAACCAACTTGTAGTTTCATTCTTGACTCGTTTGAGCCGGAAACAACTTGTTGCTTTATTATTGGCTAGATTGAATTTGGAAACAACTTGTAGCTTCATTTTCGGTTGTTTAAAATTAGAAGCAACTTGTAGTCGTTTGAGCCCGGAAACAACTTGTTGTAGCTTCATTCCAGACTCGTTTGAAGTTGAAAACAACTTGTAGCTTCATTTTCGGTTGTTTAAAATTAGAACCAACTTGTAGTTTCATTCTTGACTCGTTTGAGCCGGAAACAACTTGTTGCTTTATTATTGGCTAGATTGAATTTGGAAACAACTTGTAGCTTGATTTTCGGTTGTTTAAAATTAGAATGAACTTGTAGTTTCATTCATGACTCGTTTGAGCCCGGAAACAACTTGTTGCTTCATTATTGGCTAGATTGAAGTTGGAAGCAACTTGTAGCTTCATTCCAGACTCGTTTGAAGTTGAAAACAACTTGTAGCTTCATTTTCGGTTGTTTAAAATTAGAACCAACTTGTAGTTTCATTCTTGACTCGTTTGAGCCGGAAACAACTTGTTGCTTTATTATTGGCTAGATTGAATTTGGAAACAACTTGTAGCTTCATTTTCGGTTGTTTAAAATTAGAATCAACTTGTAGTTTCATTCTTGACTCGTTTGAGCCCGGAAACAACTTGTTGCTTCATTATTGGCTAGATTGAAGTTGGAAGCAACTTGTAGCTTCATTCCAGACTCGTTTGAAGTTGGAAACAACTTGTAGCTTCATTTTCGGTTGTTTAAAATTAGAACCAACTTGTAGTTTCATTCTTGACTCGTTTGAGCCGGAAACAACTTGTTGCTTTATGAGGCTAGATTGAATTTGGAAACAACTTGTAGCTTTATTTTCGGTTGTTTAAAATTAGAATCAACTTGTAGTTTCATTCTTGACTCGTTTGAGCCCGGAAACAACTTGTTGCTTCATTATTGGCTAGATTGAAGTTGGAAGCAACTTGTAGCTTCATTCCAGACTCGTTTGAAGTTGAAAACAACTTGTAGCTTCATTTTCGGTTGTTTAAAATTAGAACCAACTTGTAGTTTCATTCTTGACTCGTTTGAGCCGGAAACAACTTGTTGCTTTATTATTGGCTAGATTGAATTTGGAAACAACTTGTAGCTTCATTTTCGGTTGTTTAAAATTAGAATCAACTTGTAGTTTCATTCTTGACTCGTTTGAGCCCGGAAACAACTTGTTGCTTCATTATTGGCTAGATTGAAGTTGGAAGCAACTTGTAGCTTCATTCCAGACTCGTTTGAAGTTGAAAACAACTTGTAGCTTCATTTTCGGTTGTTTAAAATTAGAACCAACTTGTAGTTTCATTCTTGACTCGTTTGAGCCGGAAACAACTTGTTGCTTTATTATTGGCTAGATTGAATTTGGAAACAACTTGTAGCTTCATTTTCGGTTGTTTAAAATTAGAAGCAACTTGTAGTCGTTTGAGCCCGGAAACAACTTGTTGTAGCTTCATTCCAGACTCGTTTGAAGTTGAAAACAACTTGTAGCTTCATTTTCGGTTGTTTAAAATTAGAACCAACTTGTAGTTTCATTCTTGACTCGTTTGAGCCGGAAACAACTTGTTGCTTTATTATTGGCTAGATTGAATTTGGAAACAACTTGTAGCTTCATTTTCGGTTGTTTAAAATTAGAAGCAACTTGTAGTCGTTTGAGCCCGGAAACAACTTGTTGTAGCTTCATTCCAGACTCGTTTGAAGTTGAAAACAACTTGTAGCTTCATTTTCGGTTGTTTAAAATTAGAACCAACTTGTAGTTTCATTCTTGACTCGTTTGAGCCGGAAACAACTTGTTGCTTTATTATTGGCTAGATTGAATTTGGAAACAACTTGTAGCTTCATTTTCGGTTGTTTAAAATTAGAATCAACTTGTAGTTTCATTCTTGACTCGTTTGAGCCCGGAAACAACTTGTTGCTTCATTATTGGCTAGATTGAAGTTGGAAGCAACTTGTAGCTTCATTCCAGACTCGTTTGAAGTTGAAAACAACTTGTAGCTTCATTTTCGGTTGTTTAAAATTAGAACCAACTTGTAGTTTCATTCTTGACTCGTTTGAGCCGGAAACAACTTGTTGCTTTATTATTGGCTAGATTGAATTTGGAAACAACTTGTAGCTTCATTTTCGGTTGTTTAAAATTAGAATCAACTTGTAGTTTCATTCTTGACTCGTTTGAGCCCGGAAACAACTTGTTGCTTCATTATTGGCTAGATTGAAGTTGGAAGCAACTTGTAGCTTCATTCCAGACTCGTTTGAAGTTGAAAACAACTTGTAGCTTCATTTTCGGTTGTTTAAAATTAGAACCAACTTGTAGTTTCATTCTTGACTCGTTTGAGCCGGAAACAACTTGTTGCTTTATTATTGGCTAGATTGAATTTGGAAACAACTTGTAGCTTCATTTTCGGTTGTTTAAAATTAGAATCAACTTGTAGTTTCTTTCTTGACTCGTTTGAGCCCGGAAACAACTTGTTGCTTCATTATTGGCTAGATTGAAGTTGGAAGCAACTTGTAGCTTCATTCCAGACTCGTTTGAAGTTGAAAACAACTTGTAGCTTCATTTTCGGTTGTTTAAAATTAGAACCAACTTGTAGTTTCATTCTTGACTCGTTTGAGCCGGAAACAACTTGTTGCTTTATTATTGGCTAGATTGAATTTGGAAACAACTTGTAGCTTCATTTTCGGTTGTTTAAAATTAGAAGCAACTTGTAGTCGTTTGAG
Organism: Daucus carota subsp. sativus; assembly: GCF_001625215.2. NCBI lineage: Eukaryota > Viridiplantae > Streptophyta > Magnoliopsida > Apiales > Apiaceae > Daucus > Daucus carota. The sequence continues at coordinate 17,744,602 of NC_030383.2, read as the reverse complement.
CCCGGAAACAACTTGTTGTAGCTTCATTCCAGACTCGTTTGAAGTTGAAAACAACTTGTAGCTTCATTTTCGGTTGTTTAAAATTAGAACCAACTTGTAGTTTCATTCTTGACTCGTTTGAGCCGGAAACAACTTGTTGCTTTATTATTGGCTAGATTGAATTTGGAAACAACTTGTAGCTTCATTTTTGGTTGTTTAAAAATTAGAAGCAACTTGTAGTCGTTTGAGCCCGGAAACAACTTGTTGTAGCTTCATTCCAGACTCGTTTGAAGTTGAAAACAACTTGTAGCTTCATTTTCGGTTGTTTAAAATTAGAACCAACTTGTAGTTTCATTCTTGACTCGTTTGAGCCGGAAACAACTTGTTGCTTTATTATTGGCTAGATTGAATTTGGAAACAACTTGTAGCTTGATTTTCGGTTGTTTAAAATTAGAATGAACTTGTAGTTTCATTCATGACTCGTTTGAGCCCGGAAACAACTTGTTGCTTTATTATTGGCTAGATTGAATTTGGAAACAACTTGTAGCTTCATTTTCGGTTGTTTAAAATTAGAATCAACTTGTAGTTTCATTCTTGACTCGTTTGAGCCCGGAAACAACTTGTTGCTTCATTATTGGCTAGATTGAAGTTGGAAGCAACTTGTAGCTTCATTCCAGACTCGTTTGAAGTTGAAAACAACTTGTAGCTTCATTTTCGGTTGTTTAAAATTAGAACCAACTTGTAGTTTCATTCTTGACTCGTTTGAGCCGGAAACAACTTGTTGCTTATTATTGGCTAGATTGAATTTGGAAACAACTTGTAGCTTCATTTTCGGTTGTTTAAAATTAGAAGCAACTTGTAGTCGTTTGAGCCCGGAAACAACTTGTTGTAGCTTCATTCCAGACTCGTTTGAAGTTGAAAACAACTTGTAGCTTCATTTTCGGTTGTTTAAAATTAGAACCAACTTGTAGTTTCATTCTTGACTCGTTTGAGCCGGAAACAACTTGTTGCTTTATTATTGGCTAGATTGAATTTGGAAACAACTTGTAGCTTCATTTTCGGTTGTTTAAAATTAGAAGCAACTTGTAGTCGTTTGAGCCCGGAAACAACTTGTTGTAGCTTCATTCCAGACTCGTTTGAAGTTGAAAACAACTTGTAGCTTCATTTTCGGTTGTTTAAAATTAGAACCAACTTGTAGTTTCATTCTTGACTCGTTTGAGCCGGAAACAACTTGTTGCTTTATTATTGGCTAGATTGAATTTGGAAACAACTTGTAGCTTCATTTTCGGTTGTTTAAAATTAGAATGAACTTGTAGTTTCATTCATGACTCGTTTGAGCCCGGAAACAACTTGTTGCTTCATTATTGGCTAGATTGAAGTTGGAAGCAACTTGTAGCTTCATTCCAGACTCGTTTGAAGTTGAAAACAACTTGTAGCTTCATTTTCGGTTGTTTAAAATTAGAACCAACTTGTAGTTTCATTCTTGACTCGTTTGAGCCGGAAACAACTTGTTGCTTTATTATTGGCTAGATTGAATTTGGAAACAACTTGTAGCTTCATTTTCGGTTGTTTAAAATTAGAATCAACTTGTAGTTTCATTCTTGACTCGTTTGAGCCCGGAAACAACTTGTTGCTTCATTATTGGCTAGATTGAAGTTGGAAGCAACTTGTAGCTTCATTCCAGACTCGTTTGAAGTTGAAAACAACTTGTAGCTTCATTTTCGGTTGTTTAAAATTAGAACCAACTTGTAGTTTCATTCTTGACTCGTTTGAGCCGGAAACAACTTGTTGCTTTATTATTGGCTAGATTGAATTTGAAAACAACTTGTAGCTTCATTTTCGGTTGTTTAAAATTAGAAGCAACTTGTAGTCGTTTGAGCCCGGAAACAACTTGTTGTAGCTTCATTCCAGACTCGTTTGAAGTTGAAAACAACTTGTAGCTTCATTTTCGGTTGTTTAAAATTAGAACCAACTTGTAGTTTCATTCTTGACTCGTTTGAGCCGGAAACAACTTGTTGCTTTATTATTGGCTAGATTGAATTTGGAAACAACTTGTAGCTTCATTTTCGGTTGTTTAAAATTAGAATCAACTTGTAGTTTCATTCTTGACTCGTTTGAGCCCGGAAACAACTTGTTGCTTCATTATTGGCTAGATTGAAGTTGGAAGCAACTTGTAGCTTCATTCCAGACTCGTTTGAAGTTGAAAACAACTTGTAGCTTCATTTTCGGTTGTTTAAAATTAGAACCAACTTGTAGTTTCATTCTTGACTCGTTTGAGCCGGAAACAACTTGTTGCTTTATTATTGGCTAGATTGAATTTGGAAACAACTTGTAGCTTCATTTTCGGTTGTTTAAAATTAGAATCAACTTGTAGTTTCATTCTTGACTCGTTTGAGCCCGGAAACAACTTGTTGCTTCATTATTGGCTAGATTGAAGTTGGAAGCAACTTGTAGCTTCATTCCAGACTCGTTTGAAGTTGAAAACAACTTGTAGCTTCATTTTCGGTTGTTTAAAATTAGAACCAACTTGTAGTTTCATTCTTGACTCGTTTGAGCCGGAAACAACTTGTTGCTTTATTATTGGCTAGATTGAATTTGGAAACAACTTGTAGCTTCATTTTCGGTTGTTTAAAATTAGAATCAACTTGTAGTTTCATTCTTGACTCGTTTGAGCCCGGAAACAACTTGTTGCTTCATTATTGGCTAGATTGAAGTTGGAAGCAACTTGTAGCTTCATTCCAGACTCGTTTGAAGTTGAAAACAACTTGTAGCTTCATTTTCGGTTGTTTAAAATTAGAACCAACTTGTAGTTTCATTCTTGACTCGTTTGAGCCGGAAACAACTTGTTGCTTTATTATTGGCTAGATTGAATTTGGAAACAACTTGTAGCTTCATTTTCGGTTGTTTAAAATTAGAAGCAACTTGTAGTCGTTTGAGCCCGGAAACAACTTGTTGTAGCTTCATTCCAGACTCGTTTGAAGTTGAAAACAACTTGTTGCTTCATTTTCGGTTGTTTAAAATTAGAACCAACTTGTAGTTTCATTCTTGACTCGTTTGAGCCGGAAACAACTTGTTGCTTTATTATTGGCTAGATTGAATTTGGAAACAACTTGTAGCTTCATTTTCGGTTGTTTAAAATTAGAAGCAACTTGTAGTCGTTTGAGCCCGGAAACAACTTGTTGTAGCTTCATTCCAGACTCGTTTTGAAGTTGAAAACAACTTGTAGCTTCATTTTCGGTTGTTTAAAATTAGAACCAACTTGTAGTTTCATTCTTGACTCGTTTGAGCCGGAAACAACTTGTTGCTTTATTATTGGCTAGATTGAATTTGGAAACAACTTGTAGCTTCATTTTCGGTTGTTTAAAATTAGAACCAACTTGTAGTTTCATTCTTGACTCGTTTGAGCCCGGAAACAACTTGTTGCTTTATTATTGGCTAGATTGAATTTGGAAACAACTTGTAGCTTCATTTTCGGTTGTTTAAAATTAGAATCAACTTGTAGTTTCTTCTTGACTCGTTTGAGCCCGGAAACAACTTGTTGCTTCATTATTGGCTAGATTGAAGTTGGAAGCAACTTGTAGCTTCATTCCAGACTCGTTTGAAGTTGAAAACAACTTGTAGCTTCATTTTCGGTTGTTTAAAATTAGAACCAACTTGTAGTTTCATTCTTGACTCGTTTGAGCCGGAAACAACTTGTTGCTTTATTATTGGCTAGATTGAATTTGGAAACAACTTGTAGCTTCATTTTCGGTTGTTTAAAATTAGAAGCAACTTGTAGTCGTTTGAGCCCGGAAACAACTTGTTGTAGCTTCATTCCAGACTCGTTTGAAGTTGAAAACAACTTGTTGCTTCATTTTCGGTTGTTTAAAATTAGAACCAACTTGTAGTTTCATTCTTGACTCGTTTGAGCCGGAAACAACTTGTTGCTTTATTATTGGCTAGATTGAATTTGAAAACAACTTGTAGCTTCATTTTCGGTTGTTTAAAATTAGAAGCAACTTGTAGTCGTTTGAGCCCGGAAACAACTTGTTGTAGCTTCATTCCAGACTCGTTTGAAGTTGAAAACAACTTGTAGCTTCATTTTCGGTTGTTTAAAATTAGAACCAACTTGTAGTTTCATTCTTGACTCGTTTGAGCCGGAAACAACTTGTTGCTTTATTATTGGCTAGATTGAATTTGGAAACAACTTGTAGCTTGATTTTCGGTTGTTTAAAATTAGAATGAACTTGTAGTTTCATTCATGACTCGTTTGAGCCCGGAAACAACTTGTTGCTTCATTATTGGCTAGATTGAAGTTGGAAGCAACTTGTAGCTTCATTCCAGACTCGTTTGAAGTTGAAAACAACTTGTAGCTTCATTTTCGGTTGTTTAAAATTAGAACCAACTTGTAGTTTCATTCTTGACTCGTTTGAGCCGGAAACAACTTGTTGCTTTATTATTGGCTAGATTGAATTTGGAAACAACTTGTAGCTTCATTTTCGGTTGTTTAAAATTAGAATCAACTTGTAGTTTCATTCTTGACTCGTTTGAGCCCGGAAACAACTTGTTGCTTCATTATTGGCTAGATTGAAGTTGGAAGCAACTTGTAGCTTCATTCCAGACTCGTTTGAAGTTGGAAACAACTTGTAGCTTCATTTTCGGTTGTTTAAAATTAGAACCAACTTGTAGTTTCATTCTTGACTCGTTTGAGCCGGAAACAACTTGTTGCTTTATTATTGGCTAGATTGAATTTGGAAACAACTTGTAGCTTCATTTTCGGTTGTTTAAAATTAGAAGCAACTTGTAGTCGTTTGAGCCCGGAAACAACTTGTTGTAGCTTCATTCCAGACTCGTTTGAAGTTGAAAACAACTTGTAGCTTCATTTTCGGTTGTTTAAAATTAGAACCAACTTGTAGTTTCATTCTTGACTCGTTTGAGCCGGAAACAACTTGTTGCTTTATTATTGGCTAGATTGAATTTGGAAACAACTTGTAGCTTCATTTTCGGTTGTTTAAAATTAGAATCAACTTGTAGTTTCATTCATTGACTCGTTTGAGCCCGGAAACAACTTGTTGCTTCATTATTGGCTAGATTGAAGTTGGAAGCAACTTGTAGCTTCATTCCAGACTCGTTTGAAGTTGAAAACAACTTGTAGCTTCATTTTCGGTTGTTTAAAATTAGAACCAACTTGTAGTTTCATTCTTGACTCGTTTGAGCCGGAAACAACTTGTTGCTTTATTATTGGCTAGATTGAATTTGGAAACAACTTGTAGCTTCATTTTCGGTTGTTTAAAATTAGAATCAACTTGTAGTTTCATTCTTGACTCGTTTGAGCCCGGAAACAACTTGTTGCTTCATTATTGGCTAGATTGAAGTTGGAAGCAACTTGTAGCTTCATTCCAGACTCGTTTGAAGTTGAAAACAACTTGTAGCTTCATTTTCGGTTGTTTAAAATTAGAACCAACTTGTAGTTTCATTCTTGACTCGTTTGAGCCGGAAACAACTTGTTGCTTTATTATTGGCTAGATTGAATTTGGAAACAACTTGTAGCTTCATTTTCGGTTGTTTAAAATTAGAATCAACTTGTAGTTTCATTCTTGACTCGTTTGAGCCCGGAAACAACTTGTTGCTTCATTATTGGCTAGATTGAAGTTGGAAGCAACTTGTAGCTTCATTCCAGACTCGTTTGAAGTTGAAAACAACTTGTAGCTTCATTTTCGGTTGTTTAAAATTAGAACCAACTTGTAGTTTCATTCTTGACTCGTTTGAGCCGGAAACAACTTGTTGCTTTATTATTGGCTAGATTGAATTTGGAAACAACTTGTAGCTTCATTTTCGGTTGTTTAAAATTAGAAGCAACTTGTAGTCGTTTGAGCCCGGAAACAACTTGTTGTAGCTTCATTCCAGACTCGTTTGAAGTTGAAAACAACTTGTAGCTTCATTTTCGGTTGTTTAAAATTAGAACCAACTTGTAGTTTCATTCTTGACTCGTTTGAGCCGGAAACAACTTGTTGCTTTATTATTGGCTAGATTGAATTTGAAAACAACTTGTAGCTTCATTTTCGGTTGTTTAAAATTAGAAGCAACTTGTAGTCGTTTGAGCCCGGAAACAACTTGTTGTAGCTTCATTCCAGACTCGTTTGAAGTTGAAAACAACTTGTAGCTTCATTTTCGGTTGTTTAAAATTAGAACCAACTTGTAGTTTCATTCTTGACTCGTTTGAGCCGGAAACAACTTGTTGCTTTATTATTGGCTAGATTGAATTTGGAAACAACTTGTAGCTTCATTTTCGGTTGTTTAAAATTAGAATCAACTTGTAGTTTCATTCATGACTCGTTTGAGCCCGGAAACAACTTGTTGCTTCATTATTGGCTAGATTGAAGTTGGAAGCAACTTGTAGCTTCATTCCAGACTCGTTTGAAGTTGAAAACAACTTGTAGCTTCATTTTCGGTTGTTTAAAATTAGAACCAACTTGTAGTTTCATTCTTGACTCGTTTGAGCCGGAAACAACTTGTTGCTTTATTATTGGCTAGATTGAATTTGGAAACAACTTGTAGCTTCATTTTCGGTTGTTTAAAATTAGAAGCAACTTGTAGTCGTTTGAGCCCGGAAACAACTTGTTGTAGCTTCATTCCAGACTCGTTTGAAGTTGAAAACAACTTGTTGCTTCATTTTCGGTTGTTTAAAATTAGAACCAACTTGTAGTTTCATTCTTGACTCGTTTGAGCCGGAAACAACTTGTTGCTTTATTATTGGCTAGATTGAATTTGAAAACAACTTGTAGCTTCATTTTCGGTTGTTTAAAATTAGAAGCAACTTGTAGTCGTTTGAGCCCGGAAACAACTTGTTGTAGCTTCATTCCAGACTCGTTTGAAGTTGAAAACAACTTGTAGCTTCATTTTCGGTTGTTTAAAATTAGAACCAACTTGTAGTTTCATTCTTGACTCGTTTGAGCCGGAAACAACTTGTTGCTTTATTATTGGCTAGATTGAATTTGGAAACAACTTGTAGCTTCATTTTCGGTTGTTTAAAATTAGAATGAACTTGTAGTTTCATTCATGACTCGTTTGAGCCCGGAAACAACTTGTTGCTTCATTATTGGCTAGATTGAAGTTGGAAGCAACTTGTAGCTTCATTCCAGACTCGTTTGAAGTTGAAAACAACTTGTAGCTTCATTTTCGGTTGTTTAAAATTAGAACCAACTTGTAGTTTCATTCTTGACTCGTTTGAGCCGGAAACAACTTGTTGCTTTATTATTGGCTAGATTGAATTTGGAAACAACTTGTAGCTTCATTTTCGGTTGTTTAAAATTAGAATCAACTTGTAGTTTCATTCTTGACTCGTTTGAGCCCGGAAACAACTTGTTGCTTCATTATTGGCTAGATTGAAGTTGGAAGCAACTTGTAGCTTCATTCCAGACTCGTTTGAAGTTGGAAACAACTTGTAGCTTCATTTTCGGTTGTTTAAAATTAGAACCAACTTGTAGTTTCATTCTTGACTCGTTTGAGCCGGAAACAACTTGTTGCTTTATTATTGGCTAGATTGAATTTGGAAACAACTTGTAGCTTCATTTTCGGTTGTTTAAAATTAGAATCAACTTGTAGTTTCATTCTTGACTCGTTTGAGCCCGGAAACAACTTGTTGCTTCATTATTGGCTAGATTGAAGTTGGAAGCAACTTGTAGCTTCATTCCAGACTCGTTTGAAGTTGAAAACAACTTGTAGCTTCATTTTCGGTTGTTTAAAATTAGAACCAACTTGTAGTTTCATTCTTGACTCGTTTGAGCCGGAAACAACTTGTTGCTTTATTATTGGCTAGATTGAATTTGGAAACAACTTGTAGCTTCATTTTCGGTTGTTTAAAATTAGAATCAACTTGTAGTTTCTTCTTGACTCGTTTGAGCCCGGAAACAACTTGTTGCTTCATTATTGGCTAGATTGAAGTTGGAAGCAACTTGTAGCTTCATTCCAGACTCGTTTGAAGTTGAAAACAACTTGTAGCTTCATTTTCGGTTGTTTAAAATTAGAACCAACTTGTAGTTTCATTCTTGACTCGTTTGAGCCGGAAACAACTTGTTGCTTTATTATTGGCTAGATTGAATTTGGAAACAACTTGTAGCTTCATTTTCGGTTGTTTAAAATTAGAAGCAACTTGTAGTCGTTTGAGCCCGGAAACAACTTGTTGTAGCTTCATTCCAGACTCGTTTGAAGTTGAAAACAACTTGTTGCTTCATTTTCGGTTGTTTAAAATTAGAACCAACTTGTAGTTTCATTCTTGACTCGTTTGAGCCGGAAACAACTTGTTGCTTTATTATTGGCTAGATTGAATTTGAAAACAACTTGTAGCTTCATTTTCGGTTGTTTAAAATTAGAAGCAACTTGTAGTCGTTTGAGCCCGGAAACAACTTGTTGTAGCTTCATTCCAGACTCGTTTGAAGTTGAAAACAACTTGTAGCTTCATTTTCGGTTGTTTAAAATTAGAACCAACTTGTAGTTTCATTCTTGACTCGTTTGAGCCGGAAACAACTTGTTGCTTTATTATTGGCTAGATTGAATTTGGAAACAACTTGTAGCTTCATTTTCGGTTGTTTAAAATTAGAATCAACTTGTAGTTTCATTCTTGACTCGTTTGAGCCCGGAAACAACTTGTTGCTTCATTATTGGCTAGATTGAAGTTGGAAGCAACTTGTAGCTTCATTCCAGACTCGTTTGAAGTTGAAAACAACTTGTAGCTTCATTTTCGGTTGTTTAAAATTAGAACCAACTTGTAGTTTCATTCTTGACTCGTTTGAGCCGGAAACAACTTGTTGCTTTATTATTGGCTAGATTGAATTTGGAAACAACTTGTAGCTTCATTTTCGGTTGTTTAAAATTAGAATCAACTTGTAGTTTCATTCTTGACTCGTTTGAGCCCGGAAACAACTTGTTGCTTCATTATTGGCTAGATTGAAGTTGGAAGCAACTTGTAGCTTCATTCCAGACTCGTTTGAAGTTGAAACAACTTGTAGCTTCATTTTCGGTTGTTTAAAATTAGAACCAACTTGTAGTTTCATTCTTGACTCGTTTGAGCCGGAAACAACTTGTTGCTTTATTATTGGCTAGATTGAATTTGGAAACAACTTGTAGCTTCATTTTCGGTTGTTTAAAATTAGAATCAACTTGTAGTTTCTTTCTTGACTCGTTTGAGCCCGGAAACAACTTGTTGCTTCATTATTGGCTAGATTGAAGTTGGAAGCAACTTGTAGCTTCATTCCAGACTCGTTTGAAGTTGAAAACAACTTGTAGCTTCATTTTCGGTTGTTTAAAATTAGAACCAACTTGTAGTTTCATTCTTGACTCGTTTGAGCCGGAAACAACTTGTTGCTTTATTATTGGCTAGATTGAATTTGGAAACAACTTGTAGCTTCATTTTCGGTTGTTTAAAATTAGAAGCAACTTGTAGTCGTTTGAGCCCGGAAACAACTTGTTGTAGCTTCATTCCAGACTCGTTTGAAGTTGAAAACAACTTGTAGCTTCATTTTCGGTTGTTTAAAATTAGAACCAACTTGTAGTTTCATTCTTGACTCGTTTGAGCCGGAAACAACTTGTTGCTTTATTATTGGCTAGATTGAATTTGAAACAACTTGTAGCTTCATTTTCGGTTGTTTAAAATTAGAAGCAACTTGTAGTCGTTTGAGCCCGGAAACAACTTGTTGTAGCTTCATTCCAGACTCGTTTGAAGTTGAAAACAACTTGTAGCTTCATTTTCGGTTGTTTAAAATTAGAACCAACTTGTAGTTTCATTCTTGACTCGTTTGAGCCGGAAACAACTTGTTGCTTTATTATTGGCTAGATTGAATTTGGAAACAACTTGTAGCTTCATTTTCGGTTGTTTAAAATTAGAATGAACTTGTAGTTTCATTCTTGACTCGTTTGAGCCCGGAAACAACTTGTTGCTTCATTATTGGCTAGATTGAAGTTGGAAGCAACTTGTAGCTTCATTCCAGACTCGTTTGAAGTTGAAAACAACTTGTAGCTTCATTTTCGGTTGTTTAAAATTAGAACCAACTTGTAGTTTCATTCTTGACTCGTTTGAGCCGGAAACAACTTGTTGCTTTATTATTGGCTAGATTGAATTTGGAAACAACTTGTAGCTTCATTTTCGGTTGTTTAAAATTAGAAGCAACTTGTAGTCGTTTGAGCCCGGAAACAACTTGTTGTAGCTTCATTCCAGACTCGTTTGAAGTTGAAAACAACTTGTAGCTTCATTTTCGGTTGTTTAAAATTAGAACCAACTTGTAGTTTCATTCTTGACTCGTTTGAGCCGGAAACAACTTGTTGCTTTATTATTGGCTAGATTGAATTTGGAAACAACTTGTAGCTTGATTTTCGGTTGTTTAAAATTAGAATCAACTTGTAGTTTCATTCTTGACTCGTTTGAGCCCGGAAACAACTTGTTGCTTCATTATTGGCTAGATTGAAGTTGGAAGCAACTTGTAGCTTCATTCCAGACTCGTTTGAAGTTGAAAACAACTTGTAGCTTCATTTTCGGTTGTTTAAAATTAGAACCAACTTGTAGTTTCATTCTTGACTCGTTTGAGCCGGAAACAACTTGTTGCTTTATTATTGGCTAGATTGAATTTGGAAACAACTTGTAGCTTCATTTTCGGTTGTTTAAAATTAGAATCAACTTGTAGTTTCTTTCTTGACTCGTTTGAGCCCGGAAACAACTTGTTGCTTCATTATTGGCTAGATTGAAGTTGGAAGCAACTTGTAGCTTCATTCCAGACTCGTTTGAAGTTGAAAACAACTTGTAGCTTCATTTTCGGTTGTTTAAAATTAGAACCAACTTGTAGTTTCATTCTTGACTCGTTTGAGCCGGAAACAACTTGTTGCTTTATTATTGGCTAGATTGAATTTGGAAACAACTTGTAGCTTCATTTTCGGTTGTTTAAAATTAGAAGCAACTTGTAGTCGTTTGAGCCCGGAAACAACTTGTTGTAGCTTCATTCCAGACTCGTTTGAAGTTGAAAACAACTTGTTGCTTCATTTTCGGTTGTTTAAAATTAGAACCAACTTGTAGTTTCATTCTTGACTCGTTTGAGCCGGAAACAACTTGTTGCTTTATTATTGGCTAGATTGAATTTGGAAACAACTTGTAGCTTCATTTTCGGTTGTTTAAAATTAGAAGCAACTTGTAGTCGTTTGAGCCCGGAAACAACTTGTTGTAGCTTCATTCCAGACTCGTTTGAAGTTGAAAACAACTTGTAGCTTCATTTTCGGTTGTTTAAAATTAGAACCAACTTGTAGTTTCATTCTTGACTCGTTTGAGCCGGAAACAACTTGTTGCTTTATTATTGGCTAGATTGAATTTGGAAACAACTTGTAGCTTCATTTTCGGTTGTTTAAAATTAGAATGAACTTGTAGTTTCATTCTTGACTCGTTTGAGCCCGGAAACAACTTGTTGCTTCATTATTGGCTAGATTGAAGTTGGAAGCAACTTGTAGCTTCATTCCAGACTCGTTTGAAGTTGAAAACAACTTGTAGCTTCATTTTCGGTTGTTTAAAATTAGAACCAACTTGTAGTTTCATTCTTGACTCGTTTGAGCCGGAAACAACTTGTTGCTTTATTATTGGCTAGATTGAATTTGGAAACAACTTGTAGCTTCATTTTCGGTTGTTTAAAATTAGAAGCAACTTGTAGTCGTTTGAGCCCGGAAACAACTTGTTGTAGCTTCATTCCAGACTCGTTTGAAGTTGAAAACAACTTGTAGCTTCATTTTCGGTTGTTTAAAATTAGAACCAACTTGTAGTTTCATTCTTGACTCGTTTGAGCCGGAAACAACTTGTTGCTTTATTATTGGCTAGATTGAATTTGAAAACAACTTGTAGCTTCATTTTCGGTTGTTTAAAATTAGAAGCAACTTGTAGTCGTTTGAGCCCGGAAACAACTTGTTGTAGCTTCATTCCAGACTCGTTTGAAGTTGAAAACAACTTGTAGCTTCATTTTCGGTTGTTTAAAATTAGAACCAACTTGTAGTTTCATTCTTGACTCGTTTGAGCCGGAAACAACTTGTTGCTTTATTATTGGCTAGATTGAATTTGAAAACAACTTGTAGCTTCATTTTCGGTTGTTTAAAATTAGAAGCAACTTGTAGTCGTTTGAGCCCGGAAACAACTTGTTGTAGCTTCATTCCAGACTCGTTTGAAGTTGAAAACAACTTGTAGCTTCATTTTCGGTTGTTTAAAATTAGAACCAACTTGTAGTTTCATTCTTGACTCGTTTGAGCCGGAAACAACTTGTTGCTTTATTATTGGCTAGATTGAATTTGGAAACAACTTGTAGCTTCATTTTCGGTTGTTTAAAATTAGAATCAACTTGTAGTTTCATTCTGACTCGTTTGAGCCCGGAAACAACTTGTTGCTTCATTATTGGCTAGATTGAAGTTGGAAGCAACTTGTAGCTTCATTCCAGACTCGTTTGAAGTTGAAAACAACTTGTAGCTTCATTTTCGGTTGTTTAAAATTAGAACCAACTTGTAGTTTCATTCTTGACTCGTTTGAGCCGGAAACAACTTGTTGCTTTATTATTGGCTAGATTGAATTTGGAAACAACTTGTAGCTTCATTTTCGGTTGTTTAAAATTAGAATCAACTTGTAGTTTCATTCTTGACTCGTTTGAGCCGGAAACAACTTGTTGCTTCATTATTGGCTAGATTGAAGTTGGAAGCAACTTGTAGCTTCATTCCAGACTCGTTTGAAGTTGGAAAACAACTTGTAGCTTCATTTTCGGTTGTTTAAAATTAGAACCAACTTGTAGTTTCATTCTTGACTCGTTTGAGCCGGAAACAACTTGTTGCTTTATTATTGGCTAGATTGAATTTGGAAACAACTTGTAGCTTCATTTTCGGTTGTTTAAAATTAGAAGCAACTTGTAGTCGTTTGAGCCCGGAAACAACTTGTTGTAGCTTCATTCCAGACTCGTTTGAAGTTGAAAACAACTTGTAGCTTCATTTTCGGTTGTTTAAAATTAGAACCAACTTGTAGTTTCATTCTTGACTCGTTTGAGCCGGAAACAACTTGTTGCTTTATTATTGGCTAGATTGAATTTGGAAACAACTTGTAGCTTCATTTTCGGTTGTTTAAAATTAGAATCAACTTGTAGTTTCATTCTTGACTCGTTTGAGCCCGGAAACAACTTGTTGCTTCATTATTGGCTAGATTGAAGTTGGAAGCAACTTGTAGCTTCATTCCAGACTCGTTTGAAGTTGAAAACAACTTGTAGCTTCATTTTCGGTTGTTTAAAATTAGAACCAACTTGTAGTTTCATTCTTGACTCGTTTGAGCCGGAAACAACTTGTTGCTTTATTATTGGCTAGATTGAATTTGAAACAACTTGTAGCTTCATTTTCGGTTGTTTAAAATTAGAAGCAACTTGTAGTCGTTTGAGCCCGGAAACAACTTGTTGTAGCTTCATTCCAGACTCGTTTGAAGTTGAAAACAACTTGTAGCTTCATTTTCGGTTGTTTAAAATTAGAACCAACTTGTAGTTTCATTCTTGACTCGTTTGAGCCGGAAACAACTTGTTGCTTTATTATTGGCTAGATTGAATTTGGAAACAACTTGTAGCTTCATTTTCGGTTGTTTAAAATTAGAATCAACTTGTAGTTTCATTCTGACTCGTTTGAGCCCGGAAACAACTTGTTGCTTCATTATTGGCTAGATTGAAGTTGGAAGCAACTTGTAGCTTCATTCCAGACTCGTTTGAAGTTGAAAACAACTTGTAGCTTCATTTTCGGTTGTTTAAAATTAGAACCAACTTGTAGTTTCATTCTTGACTCGTTTGAGCCGGAAACAACTTGTTGCTTTATTATTGGCTAGATTGAATTTGGAAACAACTTGTAGCTTCATTTTCGGTTGTTTAAAATTAGAATCAACTTGTAGTTTCATTCTTGACTCGTTTGAGCCCGGAAACAACTTGTTGCTTCATTATTGGCTAGATTGAAGTTGGAAGCAACTTGTAGCTTCATTCCAGACTCGTTTGAAGTTGAAAACAACTTGTAGCTTCATTTTCGGTTGTTTAAAATTAGAACCAACTTGTAGTTTCATTCTTGACTCGTTTGAGCCGGAAACAACTTGTTGCTTTATTATTGGCTAGATTGAATTTGGAAACAACTTGTAGCTTCATTTTCGGTTGTTTAAAATTAGAAGCAACTTGTAGTCGTTTGAGCCCGGAAACAACTTGTTGTAGCTTCATTCCAGACTCGTTTGAAGTTGAAAACAACTTGTAGCTTCATTTTCGGTTGTTTAAAATTAGAACCAACTTGTAGTTTCATTCTTGACTCGTTTGAGCCGGAAACAACTTGTTGCTTTATTATTGGCTAGATTGAATTTGGAAACAACTTGTAGCTTCATTTTCGGTTGTTTAAAATTAGAATCAACTTGTAGTTTCATTCTTGACTCGTTTGAGCCCGGAAACAACTTGTTGCTTCATTATTGGCTAGATTGAAGTTGGAAGCAACTTGTAGCTTCATTCCAGACTCGTTTGAAGTTGAAAACAACTTGTAGCTTCATTTTCGGTTGTTTAAAATTAGAACCAACTTGTAGTTTCATTCTTGACTCGTTTGAGCCGGAAACAACTTGTTGCTTTATTATTGGCTAGATTGAATTTGGAAACAACTTGTAGCTTCATTCGGTTGTTTAAGTTGAAAACAACTTGTAGCTTCATTTTCGGTTGTTTAAAATTAGAACCAACTTGTAGTTCATTCTTGACTCGTTTGAGCCGGAAACAACTTGTTGCTTCATTAGGCTCGTTTGAAGTTGGAAACAACTTGTAGCTTCATTTTCGGTTGTTTAAAATTAGAACCAACTTGTAGTTTCATTCTTGACTCGTTTGAGCCGGAAACAACTTGTTGCTTTATTATTGGCTAGATTGAATTTGGAAACAACTTGTAGCTTCATTTTCGGTTGTTTAAAATTAGAAGCAACTTGTAGTCGTTTGAGCCCGGAAACAACTTGTTGTAGCTTCATTCCAGACTCGTTTGAAGTTGAAAACAACTTGTAGCTTCATTTTCGGTTGTTTAAAATTAGAACCAACTTGTAGTTTCATTCTTGACTCGTTTGAGCCGGAAACAACTTGTTGCTTTATTATTGGCTAGATTGAATTTGGAAACAACTTGTAGCTTCATTTTCGGTTGTTTAAAATTAGAATCAACTTGTAGTTTCATTCTTGACTCGTTTGAGCCCGGAAACAACTTGTTGCTTCATTATTGGCTAGATTGAAGTTGGAAGCAACTTGTAGCTTCATTCCAGACTCGTTTGAAGTTGAAAACAACTTGTAGCTTCATTTTCGGTTGTTTAAAATTAGAACCAACTTGTAGTTTCATTCTTGACTCGTTTGAGCCGGAAACAACTTGTTGCTTTATTATTGGCTAGATTGAATTTGGAAACAACTTGTAGCTTCATTTTCGGTTGTTTAAAATTAGAAGCAACTTGTAGTCGTTTGAGCCCGGAAACAACTTGTTGTAGCTTCATTCCAGACTCGTTTGAAGTTGAAAACAACTTGTAGCTTCATTTTCGGTTGTTTAAAATTAGAACCAACTTGTAGTTTCATTCTTGACTCGTTTGAGCCGGAAACAACTTGTTGCTTTATTATTGGCTAGATTGAATTTGGAAACAACTTGTAGCTTCATTTTCGGTTGTTTAAAATTAGAATCAACTTGTAGTTTCATTCTTGACTCGTTTGAGCCCGGAAACAACTTGTTGCTTCATTATTGGCTAGATTGAAGTTGGAAGCAACTTGTAGCTTCATTCCAGACTCGTTTGAAGTTGAAAACAACTTGTAGCTTCATTTTCGGTTGTTTAAAATTAGAACCAACTTGTAGTTTCATTCTTGACTCGTTTGAGCCGGAAACAACTTGTTGCTTTATTATTGGCTAGATTGAATTTGGAAACAACTTGTAGCTTCATTTTCGGTTGTTTAAAATTAGAATCAACTTGTAGTTTCATTCTTGACTCGTTTGAGCCCGGAAACAACTTGTTGCTTCATTATTGGCTAGATTGAAGTTGGAAGCAACTTGTAGCTTCATTCCAGACTCGTTTGAAGTTGGAAAACAACTTGTAGCTTCATTTTCGGTTGTTTAAAATTAGAACCAACTTGTAGTTTCATTCTTGACTCGTTTGAGCCGGAAACAACTTGTTGCTTTATTATTGGCTAGATTGAATTTGAAACAACTTGTAGCTTCATTTTCGGTTGTTTAAAATTAGAAGCAACTTGTAGTCGTTTGAGCCCGGAAACAACTTGTTGTAGCTTCATTCCAGACTCGTTTGAAGTTGAAAACAACTTGTAGCTTCATTTTCGGTTGTTTAAAATTAGAACCAACTTGTAGTTTCATTCTTGACTCGTTTGAGCCGGAAACAACTTGTTGCTTTATTATTGGCTAGATTGAATTTGGAAACAACTTGTAGCTTCATTTTCGGTTGTTTAAAATTAGAATCAACTTGTAGTTTCATTCTTGACTCGTTTGAGCCCGGAAACAACTTGTTGCTTCATTATTGGCTAGATTGAAGTTGGAAGCAACTTGTAGCTTCATTCCAGACTCGTTTGAAGTTGAAAACAACTTGTAGCTTCATTTTCGGTTGTTTAAAATTAGAACCAACTTGTAGTTTCATTCTTGACTCGTTTGAGCCGGAAACAACTTGTTGCTTTATTATTGGCTAGATTGAATTTGGAAACAACTTGTAGCTTCATTCCAGACTCGTTTGAAGTTGAAAACAACTTGTAGCTTCATTTTCGGTTGTTTAAAATTAGAACCAACTTGTAGTTTCATTCTTGACTCGTTTGAGCCGGAAACAACTTGTTGCTTTATTATTGGCTAGATTGAATTTGGAAACAACTTGTAGCTTCATTTTCGGTTGTTTAAAATTAGAATCAACTTGTAGTTTCATTCTTGACTCGTTTGAGCCGGAAACAACTTGTTGCTTCATTATTGGCTAGATTGAAGTTGGAAGCAACTTGTAGCTTCATTCCAGACTCGTTTGAAGTTGAAAACAACTTGTAGCTTCATTTTCGGTTGTTTAAAATTAGAACCAACTTGTAGTTTCATTCTTGACTCGTTTGAGCCGGAAACAACTTGTTGCTTTATTATTGGCTAGATTGAATTTGGAAACAACTTGTAGCTTCATTTTCGGTTGTTTAAAATTAGAATCAACTTGTAGTTTCATTCTTGACTCGTTTGAGCCCGGAAACAACTTGTTGCTTCATTATTGGCTAGATTGAAGTTGGAAGCAACTTGTAGCTTCATTCCAGACTCGTTTGAAGTTGAAAACAACTTGTAGCTTCATTTTCGGTTGTTTAAAATTAGAACCAACTTGTAGTTTCATTCTTGACTCGTTTGAGCCGGAAACAACTTGTTGCTTTATTATTGGCTAGATTGAA
Source organism: Daucus carota subsp. sativus (assembly GCF_001625215.2). NCBI lineage: Eukaryota > Viridiplantae > Streptophyta > Magnoliopsida > Apiales > Apiaceae > Daucus > Daucus carota. Next base: position 17,727,227 of record NC_030383.2, on the reverse strand, counting down.
TTTGGAAACAACTTGTAGCTTCATTTTCGGTTGTTTAAAATTAGAATCAACTTGTAGTTTCATTCTTGACTCGTTTGAGCCCGGAAACAACTTGTTGCTTCATTATTGGCTAGATTGAAGTTGGAAGCAACTTGTAGCTTCATTCCAGACTCGTTTGAAGTTGAAAACAACTTGTAGCTTCATTTTCGGTTGTTTAAAATTAGAACCAACTTGTAGTTTCATTCTTGACTCGTTTGAGCCGGAAACAACTTGTTGCTTTATTATTGGCTAGATTGAATTTGGAAACAACTTGTAGCTTCATTTTCGGTTGTTTAAAATTAGAATCAACTTGTAGTTTCATTCTTGACTCGTTTGAGCCCGGAAACAACTTGTTGCTTCATTATTGGCTAGATTGAAGTTGGAAGCAACTTGTAGCTTCATTCCAGACTCGTTTGAAGTTGAAAACAACTTGTAGCTTCATTTTCGGTTGTTTAAAATTAGAACCAACTTGTAGTTTCATTCTTGACTCGTTTGAGCCGGAAACAACTTGTTGCTTTATTATTGGCTAGATTGAATTTGGAAACAACTTGTAGCTTCATTTTCGGTTGTTTAAAATTAGAAGCAACTTGTAGTCGTTTGAGCCCGGAAACAACTTGTTGTAGCTTCATTCCAGACTCGTTTGAAGTTGAAAACAACTTGTAGCTTCATTTTCGGTTGTTTAAAATTAGAACCAACTTGTAGTTTCATTCTTGACTCGTTTGAGCCGGAAACAACTTGTTGCTTTATTATTGGCTAGATTGAATTTGGAAACAACTTGTAGCTTCATTTTCGGTTGTTTAAAATTAGAATCAACTTGTAGTTTCATTCTTGACTCGTTTGAGCCCGGAAACAACTTGTTGCTTCATTATTGGCTAGATTGAAGTTGGAAGCAACTTGTAGCTTCATTCCAGACTCGTTTGAAGTTGAAAACAACTTGTAGCTTCATTTTCGGTTGTTTAAAATTAGAACCAACTTGTAGTTTCATTCTTGACTCGTTTGAGCCGGAAACAACTTGTTGCTTTATTATTGGCTAGATTGAATTTGGAAACAACTTGTAGCTTCATTTTCGGTTGTTTAAAATTAGAATCAACTTGTAGTTTCATTCTTGACTCGTTTGAGCCCGGAAACAACTTGTTGCTTCATTATTGGCTAGATTGAAGTTGGAAGCAACTTGTAGCTTCATTCCAGACTCGTTTGAAGTTGAAAACAACTTGTAGCTTCATTTTCGGTTGTTTAAAATTAGAACCAACTTGTAGTTTCATTCTTGACTCGTTTGAGCCGGAAACAACTTGTTGCTTTATTATTGGCTAGATTGAATTTGGAAACAACTTGTAGCTTCATTTTCGGTTGTTTAAAATTAGAATCAACTTGTAGTTTCATTCTTGACTCGTTTGAGCCCGGAAACAACTTGTTGCTTCATTATTGGCTAGATTGAAGTTGGAAGCAACTTGTAGCTTCATTCCAGACTCGTTTGAAGTTGGAAACAACTTGTAGCTTCATTTTCGGTTGTTTAAAATTAGAACCAACTTGTAGTTTCATTCTTGACTCGTTTGAGCCGGAAACAACTTGTTGCTTTATTATTGGCTAGATTGAATTTGGAAACAACTTGTAGCTTCATTTTCGGTTGTTTAAAATTAGAATCAACTTGTAGTTTCATTCTTGACTCGTTTGAGCCCGGAAACAACTTGTTGCTTCATTATTGGCTAGATTGAAGTTGGAAGCAACTTGTAGCTTCATTCCAGACTCGTTTGAAGTTGAAAACAACTTGTAGCTTCATTTTCGGTTGTTTAAAATTAGAACCAACTTGTAGTTTCATTCTTGACTCGTTTGAGCCGGAAACAACTTGTTGCTTTATTATTGGCTAGATTGAATTTGGAAACAACTTGTAGCTTCATTTTCGGTTGTTTAAAATTAGAAGCAACTTGTAGTCGTTTGAGCCCGGAAACAACTTGTTGTAGCTTCATTCCAGACTCGTTTGAAGTTGAAAACAACTTGTAGCTTCATTTTCGGTTGTTTAAAATTAGAACCAACTTGTAGTTTCATTCTTGACTCGTTTGAGCCGGAAACAACTTGTTGCTTTATTATTGGCTAGATTGAATTTGAAAACAACTTGTAGCTTCATTTTCGGTTGTTTAAAATTAGAAGCAACTTGTAGTCGTTTGAGCCCGGAAACAACTTGTTGTAGCTTCATTCCAGACTCGTTTGAAGTTGAAAACAACTTGTAGCTTCATTTTCGGTTGTTTAAAATTAGAACCAACTTGTAGTTTCATTCTTGACTCGTTTGAGCCGGAAACAACTTGTTGCTTTATTATTGGCTAGATTGAATTTGGAAACAACTTGTAGCTTGATTTTCGGTTGTTTAAAATTAGAATGAACTTGTAGTTTCATTCATGACTCGTTTGAGCCCGGAAACAACTTGTTGCTTCATTATTGGCTAGATTGAAGTTGGAAGCAACTTGTAGCTTCATTCCAGACTCGTTTGAAGTTGAAAACAACTTGTAGCTTCATTTTCGGTTGTTTAAAATTAGAACCAACTTGTAGTTTCATTCTTGACTCGTTTGAGCCGGAAACAACTTGTTGCTTTATTATTGGCTAGATTGAATTTGGAAACAACTTGTAGCTTCATTTTCGGTTGTTTAAAATTATAAGAACTTGTAGTCGTTTGAGCCCGGAAACAACTTGTTGTAGCTTCATTCCAGACTCGTTTGAAGTTGAAAACAACTTGTAGCTTCATTTTCGGTTGTTTAAAATTAGAACCAACTTGTAGTTTCATTCTTGACTCGTTTGAGCCGGAAACAACTTGTTGCTTTATTATTGGCTAGATTGAATTTGGAAACAACTTGTAGCTTCATTTTCGGTTGTTTAAAATTAGAATCAACTTGTAGTTTCATTCTTGACTCGTTTGAGCCCGGAAACAACTTGTTGCTTCATTATTGGCTAGATTGAAGTTGGAAGCAACTTGTAGCTTCATTCCAGACTCGTTTGAAGTTGAAAACAACTTGTAGCTTCATTTTCGGTTGTTTAAAATTAGAACCAACTTGTAGTTTCATTCTTGACTCGTTTGAGCCGGAAACAACTTGTTGCTTTATTATTGGCTAGATTGAATTTGGAAACAACTTGTAGCTTCATTTTCGGTTGTTTAAAATTAGAAGCAACTTGTAGTCGTTTGAGCCCGGAAACAACTTGTTGTAGCTTCATTCCAGACTCGTTTGAAGTTGAAAACAACTTGTAGCTTCATTTTCGGTTGTTTAAAATTAGAACCAACTTGTAGTTTCATTCTTGACTCGTTTGAGCCGGAAACAACTTGTTGCTTTATTATTGGCTAGATTGAATTTGGAAACAACTTGTAGCTTGATTTTCGGTTGTTTAAAATTAGAATCAACTTGTAGTTTCATTCTGACTCGTTTGAGCCCGGAAACAACTTGTTGCTTCATTATTGGCTAGATTGAAGTTGGAAGCAACTTGTAGCTTCATTCCAGACTCGTTTGAAGTTGAAAACAACTTGTAGCTTCATTTTCGGTTGTTTAAAATTAGAACCAACTTGTAGTTTCATTCTTGACTCGTTTGAGCCGGAAACAACTTGTTGCTTTATTATTGGCTAGATTGAATTTGGAAACAACTTGTAGCTTCATTTTCGGTTGTTTAAAATTAGAATCAACTTGTAGTTTCATTCTTGACTCGTTTGAGCCCGGAAACAACTTGTTGCTTCATTATTGGCTAGATTGAAGTTGGAAGCAACTTGTAGCTTCATTCCAGACTCGTTTGAAGTTGAAAACAACTTGTAGCTTCATTTTCGGTTGTTTAAAATTAGAACCAACTTGTAGTTTCATTCTTGACTCGTTTGAGCCGGAAACAACTTGTTGCTTTATTATTGGCTAGATTGAATTTGAAACAACTTGTAGCTTCATTTTCGGTTGTTTAAAATTAGAAGCAACTTGTAGTCGTTTGAGCCCGGAAACAACTTGTTGTAGCTTCATTCCAGACTCGTTTGAAGTTGAAAACAACTTGTAGCTTCATTTTCGGTTGTTTAAAATTAGAACCAACTTGTAGTTTCATTCTTGACTCGTTTGAGCCGGAAACAACTTGTTGCTTTATTATTGGCTAGATTGAATTTGGAAACAACTTGTAGCTTGATTTTCGGTTGTTTAAAATTAGAATGAACTTGTAGTTTCATTCATGACTCGTTTGAGCCCGGAAACAACTTGTTGCTTCATTATTGGCTAGATTGAAGTTGGAAGCAACTTGTAGCTTCATTCCAGACTCGTTTGAAGTTGAAAACAACTTGTAGCTTCATTTTCGGTTGTTTAAAATTAGAACCAACTTGTAGTTTCATTCTTGACTCGTTTGAGCCGGAAACAACTTGTTGCTTTATTATTGGCTAGATTGAATTTGGAAACAACTTGTAGCTTCATTTTCGGTTGTTTAAAATTAGAATCAACTTGTAGTTTCATTCTTGACTCGTTTGAGCCCGGAAACAACTTGTTGCTTCATTATTGGCTAGATTGAAGTTGGAAGCAACTTGTAGCTTCATTCCAGACTCGTTTGAAGTTGGAAACAACTTGTAGCTTCATTTTCGGTTGTTTAAAATTAGAACCAACTTGTAGTTTCATTCTTGACTCGTTTGAGCCGGAAACAACTTGTTGCTTTATTATTGGCTAGATTGAATTTGGAAACAACTTGTAGCTTCATTTTCGGTTGTTTAAAATTAGAATCAACTTGTAGTTTCATTCTTGACTCGTTTGAGCCCGGAAACAACTTGTTGCTTCATTATTGGCTAGATTGAAGTTGGAAGCAACTTGTAGCTTCATTCCAGACTCGTTTGAAGTTGAAAACAACTTGTAGCTTCATTTTCGGTTGTTTAAAATTAGAACCAACTTGTAGTTTCATTCTTGACTCGTTTGAGCCGGAAACAACTTGTTGCTTTATTATTGGCTAGATTGAATTTGGAAACAACTTGTAGCTTCATTTTCGGTTGTTTAAAATTAGAATCAACTTGTAGTTTCATTCTTGACTCGTTTGAGCCCGGAAACAACTTGTTGCTTCATTATTGGCTAGATTGAAGTTGGAAGCAACTTGTAGCTTCATTCCAGACTCGTTTGAAGTTGAAAACAACTTGTAGCTTCATTTTCGGTTGTTTAAAATTAGAACCAACTTGTAGTTTCATTCTTGACTCGTTTGAGCCGGAAACAACTTGTTGCTTTATTATTGGCTAGATTGAATTTGGAAACAACTTGTAGCTTCATTTTCGGTTGTTTAAAATTAGAATCAACTTGTAGTTTCATTCTTGACTCGTTTGAGCCCGGAAACAACTTGTTGCTTCATTATTGGCTAGATTGAAGTTGGAAGCAACTTGTAGCTTCATTCCAGACTCGTTTGAAGTTGAAAACAACTTGTAGCTTCATTTTCGGTTGTTTAAAATTAGAACCAACTTGTAGTTTCATTCTTGACTCGTTTGAGCCGGAAACAACTTGTTGCTTTATTATTGGCTAGATTGAATTTGGAAACAACTTGTAGCTTCATTTTCGGTTGTTTAAAATTATAATGAACTTGTAGTCGTTTGAGCCCGGAAACAACTTGTTGTAGCTTCATTCCAGACTCGTTTGAAGTTGAAAACAACTTGTAGCTTCATTTTCGGTTGTTTAAAATTAGAACCAACTTGTAGTTTCATTCTTGACTCGTTTGAGCCGGAAACAACTTGTTGCTTTATTATTGGCTAGATTGAATTTGGAAACAACTTGTAGCTTCATTTTCGGTTGTTTAAAATTAGAATCAACTTGTAGTTTCATTCTTGACTCGTTTGAGCCCGGAAACAACTTGTTGCTTCATTATTGGCTAGATTGAAGTTGGAAGCAACTTGTAGCTTCATTCCAGACTCGTTTGAAGTTGAAAACAACTTGTAGCTTCATTTTCGGTTGTTTAAAATTAGAACCAACTTGTAGTTTCATTCTTGACTCGTTTGAGCCGGAAACAACTTGTTGCTTTATTATTGGCTAGATTGAATTTGGAAACAACTTGTAGCTTCATTTTCGGTTGTTTAAAATTAGAAGCAACTTGTAGTCGTTTGAGCCCGGAAACAACTTGTTGTAGCTTCATTCCAGACTCGTTTGAAGTTGAAAACAACTTGTAGCTTCATTTTCGGTTGTTTAAAATTAGAACCAACTTGTAGTTTCATTCTTGACTCGTTTGAGCCGGAAACAACTTGTTGCTTTATTATTGGCTAGATTGAATTTGGAAACAACTTGTAGCTTCATTTTCGGTTGTTTAAAATTAGAATGAACTTGTAGTTTCATTCATGACTCGTTTGAGCCCGGAAACAACTTGTTGCTTCATTATTGGCTAGATTGAAGTTGGAAGCAACTTGTAGCTTCATTCCAGACTCGTTTGAAGTTGAAAACAACTTGTAGCTTCATTTTCGGTTGTTTAAAATTAGAACCAACTTGTAGTTTCATTCTTGACTCGTTTGAGCCGGAAACAACTTGTTGCTTTATTATTGGCTAGATTGAATTTGGAAACAACTTGTAGCTTCATTTTCGGTTGTTTAAAATTAGAATCAACTTGTAGTTTCATTCTTGACTCGTTTGAGCCCGGAAACAACTTGTTGCTTCATTATTGGCTAGATTGAAGTTGGAAGCAACTTGTAGCTTCATTCCAGACTCGTTTGAAGTTGGAAACAACTTGTAGCTTCATTTTCGGTTGTTTAAAATTAGAACCAACTTGTAGTTTCATTCTTGACTCGTTTGAGCCGGAAACAACTTGTTGCTTTATTATTGGCTAGATTGAATTTGGAAACAACTTGTAGCTTCATTTTCGGTTGTTTAAAATTAGAAGCAACTTGTAGTCGTTTGAGCCCGGAAACAACTTGTTGTAGCTTCATTCCAGACTCGTTTGAAGTTGAAAACAACTTGTAGCTTCATTTTCGGTTGTTTAAAATTAGAACCAACTTGTAGTTTCATTCTTGACTCGTTTGAGCCGGAAACAACTTGTTGCTTTATTATTGGCTAGATTGAATTTGGAAACAACTTGTAGCTTCATTTTCGGTTGTTTAAAATTAGAATCAACTTGTAGTTTCATTCTTGACTCGTTTGAGCCCGGAAACAACTTGTTGCTTCATTATTGGCTAGATTGAAGTTGGAAGCAACTTGTAGCTTCATTCCAGACTCGTTTGAAGTTGAAAACAACTTGTAGCTTCATTTTCGGTTGTTTAAAATTAGAACCAACTTGTAGTTTCATTCTTGACTCGTTTGAGCCGGAAACAACTTGTTGCTTTATTATTGGCTAGATTGAATTTGGAAACAACTTGTAGCTTCATTTTCGGTTGTTTAAAATTAGAAGCAACTTGTAGTCGTTTGAGCCCGGAAACAACTTGTTGTAGCTTCATTCCAGACTCGTTTGAAGTTGAAAACAACTTGTAGCTTCATTTTCGGTTGTTTAAAATTAGAACCAACTTGTAGTTTCATTCTTGACTCGTTTGAGCCGGAAACAACTTGTTGCTTTATTATTGGCTAGATTGAATTTGGAAACAACTTGTAGCTTCATTTTCGGTTGTTTAAAATTAGAATCAACTTGTAGTTTCATTCTTGACTCGTTTGAGCCCGGAAACAACTTGTTGCTTCATTATTGGCTAGATTGAAGTTGGAAGCAACTTGTAGCTTCATTCCAGACTCGTTTGAAGTTGAAAACAACTTGTAGCTTCATTTTCGGTTGTTTAAAATTAGAACCAACTTGTAGTTTCATTCTTGACTCGTTTGAGCCGGAAACAACTTGTTGCTTTATTATTGGCTAGATTGAATTTGGAAACAACTTGTAGCTTCATTTTCGGTTGTTTAAAATTAGAATCAACTTGTAGTTTCATTCTTGACTCGTTTGAGCCCGGAAACAACTTGTTGCTTCATTATTGGCTAGATTGAAGTTGGAAGCAACTTGTAGCTTCATTCCAGACTCGTTTGAAGTTGAAACAACTTGTAGCTTCATTTTCGGTTGTTTAAAATTAGAACCAACTTGTAGTTTCATTCTTGACTCGTTTGAGCCGGAAACAACTTGTTGCTTTATTATTGGCTAGATTGAATTTGGAAACAACTTGTAGCTTCATTTTCGGTTGTTTAAAATTAGAAGCAACTTGTAGTCGTTTGAGCCCGGAAACAACTTGTTGTAGCTTCATTCCAGACTCGTTTGAAGTTGAAAACAACTTGTAGCTTCATTTTCGGTTGTTTAAAATTAGAACCAACTTGTAGTTTCATTCTTGACTCGTTTGAGCCGGAAACAACTTGTTGCTTTATTATTGGCTAGATTGAATTTGGAAACAACTTGTAGCTTCATTTTCGGTTGTTTAAAATTAGAATGAACTTGTAGTTTCATTCTGACTCGTTTGAGCCCGGAAACAACTTGTTGCTTCATTATTGGCTAGATTGAAGTTGGAAGCAACTTGTAGCTTCATTCCAGACTCGTTTGAAGTTGAAAACAACTTGTAGCTTCATTTTCGGTTGTTTAAAATTAGAACCAACTTGTAGTTTCATTCTTGACTCGTTTGAGCCGGAAACAACTTGTTGCTTTATTATTGGCTAGATTGAATTTGGAAACAACTTGTAGCTTCATTTTCGGTTGTTTAAAATTAGAATCAACTTGTAGTTTCATTCTTGACTCGTTTGAGCCCGGAAACAACTTGTTGCTTCATTATTGGCTAGATTGAAGTTGGAAGCAACTTGTAGCTTCATTCCAGACTCGTTTGAAGTTGAAAACAACTTGTAGCTTCATTTTCGGTTGTTTAAAATTAGAACCAACTTGTAGTTTCATTCTTGACTCGTTTGAGCCGGAAACAACTTGTTGCTTTATTATTGGCTAGATTGAATTTGGAAACAACTTGTAGCTTCATTTTCGGTTGTTTAAAATTAGAATCAACTTGTAGTTTCATTCTTGACTCGTTTGAGCCCGGAAACAACTTGTTGCTTCATTATTGGCTAGATTGAAGTTGGAAGCAACTTGTAGCTTCATTCCAGACTCGTTTGAAGTTGGAAACAACTTGTAGCTTCATTTTCGGTTGTTTAAAATTAGAACCAACTTGTAGTTTCATTCTTGACTCGTTTGAGCCGGAAACAACTTGTTGCTTTATTATTGGCTAGATTGAATTTGGAAACAACTTGTAGCTTCATTTTCGGTTGTTTAAAATTAGAATCAACTTGTAGTTTCATTCTTGACTCGTTTGAGCCCGGAAACAACTTGTTGCTTCATTATTGGCTAGATTGAAGTTGGAAGCAACTTGTAGCTTCATTCCAGACTCGTTTGAAGTTGAAAACAACTTGTAGCTTCATTTTCGGTTGTTTAAAATTAGAACCAACTTGTAGTTTCATTCTTGACTCGTTTGAGCCGGAAACAACTTGTTGCTTTATTATTGGCTAGATTGAATTTGGAAACAACTTGTAGCTTCATTTTCGGTTGTTTAAAATTAGAATCAACTTGTAGTTTCATTCTTGACTCGTTTGAGCCCGGAAACAACTTGTTGCTTCATTATTGGCTAGATTGAAGTTGGAAGCAACTTGTAGCTTCATTCCAGACTCGTTTGAAGTTGAAAACAACTTGTAGCTTCATTTTCGGTTGTTTAAAATTAGAACCAACTTGTAGTTTCATTCTTGACTCGTTTGAGCCGGAAACAACTTGTTGCTTTATTATTGGCTAGATTGAATTTGGAAACAACTTGTAGCTTCATTTTCGGTTGTTTAAAATTAGAAGCAACTTGTAGTCGTTTGAGCCCGGAAAACAACTTGTTGTAGCTTCATTCCAGACTCGTTTGAAGTTGAAAACAACTTGTAGCTTCATTTTCGGTTGTTTAAAATTAGAACCAACTTGTAGTTTCATTCTTGACTCGTTTGAGCCGGAAACAACTTGTTGCTTTATTATTGGCTAGATTGAATTTGAAACAACTTGTAGCTTCATTTTCGGTTGTTTAAAATTAGAAGCAACTTGTAGTCGTTTGAGCCCGGAAACAACTTGTTGTAGCTTCATTCCAGACTCGTTTGAAGTTGAAAACAACTTGTAGCTTCATTTTCGGTTGTTTAAAATTAGAACCAACTTGTAGTTTCATTCTTGACTCGTTTGAGCCGGAAACAACTTGTTGCTTTATTATTGGCTAGATTGAATTTGGAAACAACTTGTAGCTTGATTTTCGGTTGTTTAAAATTAGAATGAACTTGTAGTTTCATTCATGACTCGTTTGAGCCCGGAAACAACTTGTTGCTTCATTATTGGCTAGATTGAAGTTGGAAGCAACTTGTAGCTTCATTCCAGACTCGTTTGAAGTTGAAAACAACTTGTAGCTTCATTTTCGGTTGTTTAAAATTAGAACCAACTTGTAGTTTCATTCTTGACTCGTTTGAGCCGGAAACAACTTGTTGCTTTATTATTGGCTAGATTGAATTTGGAAACAACTTGTAGCTTCATTTTCGGTTGTTTAAAATTAGAATCAACTTGTAGTTTCATTCTTGACTCGTTTGAGCCCGGAAACAACTTGTTGCTTCATTATTGGCTAGATTGAAGTTGGAAGCAACTTGTAGCTTCATTCCAGACTCGTTTGAAGTTGGAAACAACTTGTAGCTTCATTTTCGGTTGTTTAAAATTAGAACCAACTTGTAGTTTCATTCTTGACTCGTTTGAGCCGGAAACAACTTGTTGCTTTATTATTGGCTAGATTGAATTTGGAAACAACTTGTAGCTTCATTTTCGGTTGTTTAAAATTAGAATCAACTTGTAGTTTCATTCTTGACTCGTTTGAGCCCGGAAACAACTTGTTGCTTCATTATTGGCTAGATTGAAGTTGGAAGCAACTTGTAGCTTCATTCCAGACTCGTTTGAAGTTGAAAACAACTTGTAGCTTCATTTTCGGTTGTTTAAAATTAGAACCAACTTGTAGTTTCATTCTTGACTCGTTTGAGCCGGAAACAACTTGTTGCTTTATTATTGGCTAGATTGAATTTGGAAACAACTTGTAGCTTCATTTTCGGTTGTTTAAAATTAGAATCAACTTGTAGTTTCATTCTTGACTCGTTTGAGCCCGGAAACAACTTGTTGCTTCATTATTGGCTAGATTGAAGTTGGAAGCAACTTGTAGCTTCATTCCAGACTCGTTTGAAGTTGAAAACAACTTGTAGCTTCATTTTCGGTTGTTTAAAATTAGAACCAACTTGTAGTTTCATTCTTGACTCGTTTGAGCCGGAAACAACTTGTTGCTTTATTATTGGCTAGATTGAATTTGGAAACAACTTGTAGCTTCATTTTCGGTTGTTTAAAATTAGAATCAACTTGTAGTTTCATTCTTGACTCGTTTGAGCCCGGAAACAACTTGTTGCTTCATTATTGGCTAGATTGAAGTTGGAAGCAACTTGTAGCTTCATTCCAGACTCGTTTGAAGTTGAAAACAACTTGTAGCTTCATTTTCGGTTGTTTAAAATTAGAACCAACTTGTAGTTTCATTCTTGACTCGTTTGAGCCGGAAACAACTTGTTGCTTTATTATTGGCTAGATTGAATTTGGAAACAACTTGTAGCTTCATTTTCGGTTGTTTAAAATTAGAAGCAACTTGTAGTCGTTTGAGCCCGGAAACAACTTGTTGTAGCTTCATTCCAGACTCGTTTGAAGTTGAAAACAACTTGTAGCTTCATTTTCGGTTGTTTAAAATTAGAACCAACTTGTAGTTTCATTCTTGACTCGTTTGAGCCGGAAACAACTTGTTGCTTTATTATTGGCTAGATTGAATTTGGAAACAACTTGTAGCTTCATTTTCGGTTGTTTAAAATTAGAATCAACTTGTAGTTTCATTCTTGACTCGTTTGAGCCCGGAAACAACTTGTTGCTTCATTATTGGCTAGATTGAAGTTGGAAGCAACTTGTAGCTTCATTCCAGACTCGTTTGAAGTTGAAAACAACTTGTAGCTTCATTTTCGGTTGTTTAAAATTAGAACCAACTTGTAGTTTCATTCTTGACTCGTTTGAGCCGGAAACAACTTGTTGCTTTATTATTGGCTAGATTGAATTTGGAAACAACTTGTAGCTTCATTTTCGGTTGTTTAAAATTAGAATCAACTTGTAGTTTCATTCTTGACTCGTTTGAGCCCGGAAACAACTTGTTGCTTCATTATTGGCTAGATTGAAGTTGGAAGCAACTTGTAGCTTCATTCCAGACTCGTTTGAAGTTGAAAACAACTTGTAGCTTCATTTTCGGTTGTTTAAAATTAGAACCAACTTGTAGTTTCATTCTTGACTCGTTTGAGCCGGAAACAACTTGTTGCTTTATTATTGGCTAGATTGAATTTGGAAACAACTTGTAGCTTCATTTTCGGTTGTTTAAAATTAGAAGCAACTTGTAGTCGTTTGAGCCCGGAAAACAACTTGTTGTAGCTTCATTCCAGACTCGTTTGAAGTTGAAAACAACTTGTAGCTTCATTTTCGGTTGTTTAAAATTAGAACCAACTTGTAGTTTCATTCTTGACTCGTTTGAGCCGGAAACAACTTGTTGCTTTATTATTGGCTAGATTGAATTTGGAAACAACTTGTAGCTTCATTTTCGGTTGTTTAAAATTAGAAGCAACTTGTAGTCGTTTGAGCCCGGAAACAACTTGTTGTAGCTTCATTCCAGACTCGTTTGAAGTTGAAAACAACTTGTAGCTTCATTTTCGGTTGTTTAAAATTAGAACCAACTTGTAGTTTCATTCTTGACTCGTTTGAGCCGGAAACAACTTGTTGCTTTATTATTGGCTAGATTGAATTTGGAAACAACTTGTAGCTTCATTTTCGGTTGTTTAAAATTAGAATCAACTTGTAGTTTCATTCTTGACTCGTTTGAGCCCGGAAACAACTTGTTGCTTCATTATTGGCTAGATTGAAGTTGGAAGCAACTTGTAGCTTCATTCCAGACTCGTTTGAAGTTGAAAACAACTTGTAGCTTCATTTTCGGTTGTTTAAAATTAGAACCAACTTGTAGTTTCATTCTTGACTCGTTTGAGCCGGAAACAACTTGTTGCTTTATTATTGGCTAGATTGAATTTGGAAACAACTTGTAGCTTCATTTTCGGTTGTTTAAAATTAGAATCAACTTGTAGTTTCATTCTTGACTCGTTTGAGCCCGGAAACAACTTGTTGCTTCATTATTGGCTAGATTGAAGTTGGAAGCAACTTGTAGCTTCATTCCAGACTCGTTTGAAGTTGAAAACAACTTGTAGCTTCATTTTCGGTTGTTTAAAATTAGAACCAACTTGTAGTTTCATTCTTGACTCGTTTGAGCCGGAAACAACTTGTTGCTTTATTATTGGCTAGATTGAATTTGGAAACAACTTGTAGCTTCATTTTCGGTTGTTTAAAATTAGAATCAACTTGTAGTTTCATTCTTGACTCGTTTGAGCCCGGAAACAACTTGTTGCTTCATTATTGGCTAGATTGAAGTTGGAAGCAACTTGTAGCTTCATTCCAGACTCGTTTGAAGTTGAAAACAACTTGTAGCTTCATTTTCGGTTGTTTAAAATTAGAACCAACTTGTAGTTTCATTCTTGACTCGTTTGAGCCGGAAACAACTTGTTGCTTTATTATTGGCTAGATTGAATTTGGAAACAACTTGTAGCTTCATTTTCGGTTGTTTAAAATTAGAATCAACTTGTAGTTTCATTCTTGACTCGTTTGAGCCCGGAAACAACTTGTTGCTTCATTATTGGCTAGATTGAAGTTGGAAGCAACTTGTAGCTTCATTCCAGACTCGTTTGAAGTTGAAAACAACTTGTAGCTTCATTTTCGGTTGTTTAAAATTAGAACCAACTTGTAGTTTCATTCTTGACTCGTTTGAGCCGGAAACAACTTGTTGCTTTATTATTGGCTAGATTGAATTTGGAAACAACTTGTAGCTTCATTTTCGGTTGTTTAAAATTAGAATCAACTTGTAGTTTCATTCTTGACTCGTTTGAGCCCGGAAACAACTTGTTGCTTCATTATTGGCTAGATTGAAGTTGGAAGCAACTTGTAGCTTCATTCCAGACTCGTTTGAAGTTGAAAACAACTTGTAGCTTCATTTTCGGTTGTTTAAAATTAGAACCAACTTGTAGTTTCATTCTTGACTCGTTTGAGCCGGAAACAACTTGTTGCTTTATTATTGGCTAGATTGAATTTGGAAACAACTTGTAGCTTCATTTTCGGTTGTTTAAAATTAGAAGCAACTTGTAGTCGTTTGAGCCCGGAAACAACTTGTTGTAGCTTCATTCCAGACTCGTTTGAAGTTGAAAACAACTTGTAGCTTCATTTTCGGTTGTTTAAAATTAGAACCAACTTGTAGTTTCATTCTTGACTCGTTTGAGCCGGAAACAACTTGTTGCTTTATTATTGGCTAGATTGAATTTGGAAACAACTTGTAGCTTCATTTTCGGTTGTTTAAAATTAGAAGCAACTTGTAGTCGTTTGAGCCCGGAAACAACTTGTTGTAGCTTCATTCCAGACTCGTTTGAAGTTGAAAACAACTTGTAGCTTCATTTTCGGTTGTTTAAAATTAGAACCAACTTGTAGTTTCATTCTTGACTCGTTTGAGCCGGAAACAACTTGTTGCTTTATTATTGGCTAGATTGAATTTGAAAACAACTTGTAGCTTCATTTTCGGTTGTTTAAAATTAGAAGCAACTTGTAGTCGTTTGAGCCCGGAAACAACTTGTTGTAGCTTCATTCCAGACTCGTTTGAAGTTGAAAACAACTTGTAGCTTCATTTTCGGTTGTTTAAAATTAGAACCAACTTGTAGTTTCATTCTTGACTCGTTTGAGCCGGAAACAACTTGTTGCTTTATTATTGGCTAGATTGAATTTGGAAACAACTTGTAGCTTCATTTTCGGTTGTTTAAAATTAGAATCAACTTGTAGTTTCATTCTTGACTCGTTTGAGCCCGGAAACAACTTGTTGCTTCATTATTGGCTAGATTGAAGTTGGAAGCAACTTGTAGCTTCATTCCAGACTCGTTTGAAGTTGGAAACAACTTGTAGCTTCATTTTCGGTTGTTTAAAATTAGAACCAACTTGTAGTTTCATTCTTGACTCGTTTGAGCCGGAAACAACTTGTTGCTTTATTATTGGCTAGATTGAATTTGGAAACAACTTGTAGCTTCATTTTCGGTTGTTTAAAATTAGAATCAACTTGTAGTTTCATTCTTGACTCGTTTGAGCCGGAAACAACTTGTTGCTTTATTATTGGCTAGATTGAATTTGGAAACAACTTGTAGCTTCATTTTCGGTTGTTTAAAATTAGAATCAACTTGTAGTTTCATTCTTGACTCGTTTGAGCCCGGAAACAACTTGTTGCTTCATTATTGGCTAGATTGAAGTTGGAAGCAACTTGTAGCTTCATTCCAGACTCGTTTGAAGTTGGAAACAACTTGTAGCTTCATTTTCGGTTGTTTAAAATTAGAACCAACTTGTAGTTTCATTCTTGACTCGTTTGAGCCGGAAACAACTTGTTGCTTTATTATTGGCTAGATTGAATTTGGAAACAACTTGTAGCTTCATTTTCGGTTGTTTAAAATTAGAAGCAACTTGTAGTCGTTTGAGCCCGGAAACAACTTGTTGTAGCTTCATTCCAGACTCGTTTGAAGTTGAAAACAACTTGTAGCTTCATTTTCGGTTGTTTAAAATTAGAACCAACTTGTAGTTTCATTCTTGACTCGTTTGAGCCGGAAACAACTTGTTGCTTTATTATTGGCTAGATTGAATTTGGAAACAACTTGTAGCTTCATTTTCGGTTGTTTAAAATTAGAATCAACTTGTAGTTTCATTCTTGACTCGTTTGAGCCCGGAAACAACTTGTTGCTTCATTATTGGCTAGATTGAAGTTGGAAGCAACTTGTAGCTTCATTCCAGACTCGTTTGAAGTTGAAAACAACTTGTAGCTTCATTTTCGGTTGTTTAAAATTAGAACCAACTTGTAGTTTCATTCTTGACTCGTTTGAGCCGGAAACAACTTGTTGCTTTATTATTGGCTAGATTGAATTTGGAAACAACTTGTAGCTTCATTTTCGGTTGTTTAAAATTAGAATCAACTTGTAGTTTCATTCTTGACTCGTTTGAGCCCGGAAACAACTTGTTGCTTCATTATTGGCTAGATTGAAGTTGGAAGCAACTTGTAGCTTCATTCCAGACTCGTTTGAAGTTGAAAACAACTTGTAGCTTCATTTTCGGTTGTTTAAAATTAGAACCAACTTGTAGTTTCATTCTTGACTCGTTTGAGCCGGAAACAACTTGTTGCTTTATTATTGGCTAGATTGAATTTGGAAACAACTTGTAGCTTCATTTTCGGTTGTTTAAAATTAGAATCAACTTGTAGTTTCATTCTTGACTCGTTTGAGCCCGGAAACAACTTGTTGCTTCATTATTGGCTAGATTGAAGTTGGAAGCAACTTGTAGCTTCATTCCAGACTCGTTTGAAGTTGAAAACAACTTGTAGCTTCATTTTCGGTTGTTTAAAATTAGAACCAACTTGTAGTTTCATTCTTGACTCGTTTGAGCCGGAAACAACTTGTTGCTTTATTATTGGCTAGATTGAATTTGGAAACAACTTGTAGCTTCATTTTCGGTTGTTTAAAATTAGAATCAACTTGTAGTTTCATTCTTGACTCGTTTGAGCCCGGAAACAACTTGTTGCTTCATTATTGGCTAGATTGAAGTTGGAAGCAACTTGTAGCTTCATTCCAGACTCGTTTGAAGTTGAAAACAACTTGTAGCTTCATTTTCGGTTGTTTAAAATTAGAACCAACTTGTAGTTTCATTCTTGACTCGTTTGAGCCGGAAACAACTTGTTGCTTTATTATTGGCTAGATTGAATTTGGAAACAACTTGTAGCTTCATTTTCGGTTGTTTAAAATTAGAATCAACTTGTAGTTTCATTCTTGACTCGTTTGAGCCCGGAAACAACTTGTTGCTTCATTATTGGCTAGATTGAAGTTGGAAGCAACTTGTAGCTTCATTCCAGACTCGTTTGAAGTTGAAAACAACTTGTAGCTTCATTTTCGGTTGTTTAAAATTAGAACCAACTTGTAGTTTCATTCTTGACTCGTTTGAGCCGGAAACAACTTGTTGCTTTATTATTGGCTAGATTGAATTTGGAAACAACTTGTAGCTTCATTTTCGGTTGTTTAAAATTAGAAGCAACTTGTAGTCGTTTGAGCCCGGAAACAACTTGTTGTAGCTTCATTCCAGACTCGTTTGAAGTTGAAAACAACTTGTAGCTTCATTTTCGGTTGTTTAAAATTAGAACCAACTTGTAGTTTCATTCTTGACTCGTTTGAGCCGGAAACAACTTGTTGCTTTATTATTGGCTAGATTGAATTTGGTAGCTTCATTTTCGGTTGTTTACAACTTGTAGCTTCATTTTCGGTTGTTTAAAATTAGAAGCAACTTGTAGTCGTTTGAGCCCGGAAACAACTTGTTGTAGCTTCATTCCAGACTCGTTTGAAGTTGAAAACAACTTGTAGCTTCATTTTCGGTTGTTTAAAATTAGAACCAACTTGTAGTTTCATTCTTGACTCGTTTGAGCCGGAAACAACTTGTTGCTTTATTATTGGCTAGATTGAATTTGAAACAACTTGTAGCTTCATTTTCGGTTGTTTAAAATTAGAAGCAACTTGTAGTCGTTTGAGCCCGGAAACAACTTGTTGTAGCTTCATTCCAGACTCGTTTGAAGTTGAAAACAACTTGTAGCTTCATTTTCGGTTGTTTAAAATTAGAACCAACTTGTAGTTTCATTCTTGACTCGTTTGAGCCGGAAACAACTTGTTGCTTTATTATTGGCTAGATTGAATTTGGAAACAACTTGTAGCTTCATTTTCGGTTGTTTAAAATTAGAATCAACTTGTAGTTTCATTTTGACTCGTTTGAGCCCGGAAACAACTTGTTGCTTCATTATTGGCTAGATTGAAGTTGGAAGCAACTTGTAGCTTCATTCCAGACTCGTTTGAAGTTGAAAACAACTTGTAGCTTCATTTTCGGTTGTTTAAAATTAGAACCAACTTGTAGTTTCATTCTTGACTCGTTTGAGCCGGAAACAACTTGTTGCTTTATTATTGGCTAGATTGAATTTGAAAACAACTTGTAGCTTCATTTTCGGTTGTTTAAAATTAGAAGCAACTTGTAGTCGTTTGAGCCCGGAAACAACTTGTTGTAGCTTCATTCCAGACTCGTTTGAAGTTGAAACAACTTGTAGCTTCATTTTCGGTTGTTTAAAATTAGAACCAACTTGTAGTTTCATTCTTGACTCGTTTGAGCCGGAAACAACTTGTTGCTTTATTATTGGCTAGATTGAATTTGGAAACAACTTGTAGCTTCATTTTCGGTTGTTTAAAATTAGAATCAACTTGTAGTTTCATTCATGACTCGTTTGAGCCCGGAAACAACTTGTTGCTTCATTATTGGCTAGATTGAAGTTGGAAGCAACTTGTAGCTTCATTCCAGACTCGTTTGAAGTTGAAAACAACTTGTAGCTTCATTTTCGGTTGTTTAAAATTAGAACCAACTTGTAGTTTCATTCTTGACTCGTTTGAGCCGGAAACAACTTGTTGCTTTATTATTGGCTAGATTGAATTTGGAAACAACTTGTAGCTTCATTTTCGGTTGTTTAAAATTAGAATCAACTTGTAGTTTCATTCTTGACTCGTTTGAGCCCGGAAACAACTTGTTGCTTCATTATTGGCTAGATTGAAGTTGGAAGCAACTTGTAGCTTCATTCCAGACTCGTTTGAAGTTGAAAACAACTTGTAGCTTCATTTTCGGTTGTTTAAATTAGAACCAACTTGTAGTTTCATTCTTGACTCGTTTGAGCCGAAACAACTTGTTGCTTTATTATTGGCTAGATTGAATTTGGAAACAACTTGTAGCTTCATTTTCGGTTGTTTAAAATTAGAATCAACTTGTAGTTTCATTCTTGACTCGTTTGAGCCCGGAAACAACTTGTTGCTTCATTATTGGCTAGATTGAAGTTGGAAGCAACTTGTAGCTTCATTCCAGACTCGTTTGAAGTTGAAAACAACTTGTAGCTTCATTTTCGGTTGTTTAAAATTAGAACCAACTTGTAGTTTCATTCTTGACTCGTTTGAGCCGGAAACAACTTGTTGCTTTATTATTGGCTAGATTGAATTTGGAAACAACTTGTAGCTTCATTTTCGGTTGTTTAAAATTAGAAGCAACTTGTAGTCGTTTGAGCCCGGAAACAACTTGTTGTAGCTTCATTCCAGACTCGTTTGAAGTTGAAAACAACTTGTAGCTTCATTTTCGGTTGTTTAAAATTAGAACCAACTTGTAGTTTCATTCTTGACTCGTTTGAGCCGGAAACAACTTGTTGCTTTATTATTGGCTAGATTGAATTTGGAAACAACTTGTAGCTTCATTTTCGGTTGTTTAAAATTAGAATGAACTTGTAGTTTCATTCTTGACTCGTTTGAGCCGGAAACATTGTTGCTTCATTATTGGCTAGATTGAAGTTGGAAGCAACTTGTAGCTTCATTCCAGACTCGTTTGAAGTTGAAACAACTTGTAGCTTCATTTTCGGTTGTTTAAAATTAGAACCAACTTGTAGTTTCATTCTTGACTCGTTTGAGCCGGAAACAACTTGTTGCTTTATTATTGGCTAGATTGAATTTGGAAACAACTTGTAGCTTCATTTTCGGTTGTTTAAAATTAGAATCAACTTGTAGTTTTCATTCTTGACTCGTTTGAGCCCGGAAAAA